>NC_073692.1:193486058-193563077 GCF_029784155.1 Uranotaenia lowii | reverse complement strand
ACAGATTCCAAATATTGCGCTGATTTTATAATATTTGGAATTGTCAAGAATAAATCTATCCAGGGATGTATAAGTTTTTAGTGGTTCAAAGGAAGTTTTGGCCGCTATCCCGGAACTTCCGGTAGAAAAAATTCTTACTTCAAAAAAGTCACCCAATTTTGGCTTTGCATTGCTGTATCTCGCTTACCAATGGAGCGATTCTCTGAATTCAAATTTTAGTTTTTTTCGTTAACTTTATTATTATTTTCGTAGAACATAGTTGGTTCCTTAAAAATCTCAGTTTTTCAGTATACTGTAATGAAAATCACATCTTTTTTGTCATTTTTCAAACTCCCCCTCATGTCGGTGGGTTTACGGGATTTTGTTAGCGTGATTTCTCTAAAATTTGAACTCAAATTGATCACTTTTTATATACCTAAAGAATCATTAGAATCTCCTCTTTCGATGGACATACTTTTTGTGTGATGTTTTGAAAATTTGTAGCAACGTTTTTCGAATTTACTGGAAGCTGTCAGATTTCAACCAGTTTGGCCCACATTTTCAGCAGGTTGGTGTACAAATCTCGCACCCCTCACGTAGCCGCGGGAGAAACAAATCCTTTAGCTCTCTTTTTGTCGCTCACCAAATCTACCACCCCACCCAGCAGCAGGAGGAACTGCCGTCTCGCCGCGTGGTTTTTTGATTGATTGTGCTGATGCTTTAATTATAACGAAATGAATGCTTTATTGTTGTAGGTATTGCTTGAATCTTTTTTGATATATTATATTATAAATATTCTAATGGATGGACAACATTTCTTAAGTTCACGTCGATGATTTCAGATTCAGATTTCAGATTGCAGATTTCAGATTTCAGATTTCAGATTTCAGATTTCAGATTTCAGATTTCAGATTTCAGATTTCAGATTTCAGATTTCAGATTTCAGATTTCAGATATCAGATTTTGGATTTCCGATTCAGATTTCAGATTCACTTTTCAGATTCAGATTTCAGATTCAGATTTCAGATTCAGATTTCAGATTCAGATTTCAGATTCAGATTTCAGATTCAGATTTCAGATTCAGATTTCAGATTCAGATTCTGATTTCAGATTCCAGAATTCAGATTCAGATTCAATTTTAGATTTCAGATTCAGATTTCAGATTCTTATTTCTGATAAAATTTTCGGAGAAAATTTCAGAATATTTGTTACTTAAATCATAGATTTTGTTTCTCTTGCAGTAGACACTGCTTGAAATAAAAGAAAAGAACCATGATAACATTCAAAACAAATGTAGGTGTCACTGAAGAATTCTAATGATAAAATATCTAAAAAGATTCAAGAGATTTCAATTTGGAGAAAAAAGCTTTCTCTATTGTAAAATCAAAACATTAACTACGCAAAGAGGTATCAGCATGAGCACAATCAATCAACAAACCACGCGGCTGGCGAGTTGGGCAAATTTGCCCTAGCCATCAAAACCCGAAGAAAAAAAACACGCGACGAGACTACAGTTCCTCCTGCTGCTGGGTTGGGTGGAAGATTTGGTGAGCGTCAAAAAGAGAGCTAAAGGATTTGTTTCTCCCGCGGCTACGTGAGGGGTGCGAGATTTGTACACCAACCTGCTGAAAATGTGGGCCAAACTGGTTGAAATCTGACAGCTTCCAGTAAATTCGAAAAACGTTGCTACAAATTTTCAAAACATCACACAAAAAGTATGTCCATCGAAAGAGGAGATTCTAATGATTCTTTAGGTATATAAAAAGTGATCAATTTGAGTTCAAATTTTAGAGAAATCACGCTAACAAAATCCCGTAAACCCACCGACATGAGGGGGAGTTTGAAAAATGACAAAAAAGATGTGATTTTCATTACAGTATACTGAAAAACTGAGATTTTTAAGGAACCAACTATGTTCTACGAAAATAATAATAAAGTTAACGAAAAAAAACTAAAATTTGAATTCAGAGAATCGCTCCATTGGTAAGCGAGATACAGCAATGCAAAGCCAAAATTGGGTGACTTTTTTGAAGTAAGAATTTTTTCTACCGGAAGTTCCGGGATAGCGGCCAAAACTTCCTTTGAACCACTAAAAACTTATACATACCTGGATAGATTTATTCTTGATAATTCCAAATATTATAAAATCAGCGCAATATTTGGAATTTGTCACAAGTTATAAGCATTCTAAAAAGAG
Source organism: Uranotaenia lowii (assembly GCF_029784155.1). Lineage (NCBI taxonomy): Eukaryota > Metazoa > Arthropoda > Insecta > Diptera > Culicidae > Uranotaenia > Uranotaenia lowii. Next base: position 193,560,901 of record NC_073692.1, on the reverse strand, counting down.
CTCTTTTTCGGGACTTTTTTCATTCGGAATCAGCTACTGGTGATCTCGTAAAATATTTCGACTTATTTTTTCGATATTAAGAAACTAGAATAAATTATCTATACAATGAATTAAAATTCATCGAAATCGGTCAATATTTGCGGCCAGGGTAACCTACGCAAACTCTCGGGTCATATAGACCCGAACAGCCTAATTACGGATTTTTTTTGAGGGAGCACTTCCGGTGGTCACAGGAAGTTGCCTGGTTCTACAGATTGTGTATTTCGTGATTCCCCAGGGAGGTTTTTAAAGTCAAATTTTTGCGATTTTTTCTCGAAGAGTTATGATGATTTTAATGTGCGCTTCGGGTCATATTGACCCGAACGACTTTGGAAGGTTAATGGAACTTTTATTCATATAAAGTGACCCTTTCTTGCAAATGTCGAAAAAATATGCGACAACCAGTATTCCTTTCGCTAAAGCAAGCTTCCCAAATCTTCCAGTCAAACGAAACGGCTATAGCGGCAAAAGCAAGTTAAACTGTCGCATATTTTCAATGGACTGACATTCTTATTGCTATGCTGTAGATTTAAGTGAAAAAAATACTTCTTCTCGAAGGTGGTCATCCATTGAACTCCACAATATGCAAAAGACCGACTTCAATTTGGTATTCAACTTTCATTAACACTGAAATTTTTTAAACCAGTTGAGGATTTTAAACATCTGTAGGAAGTATCCCGAACTTTAGCTTGCAAAAATTTTATTTTTTTTTTGACAATTTTTTAAAGCTTTCCGTTGGATTTCTAAATAATAAATTTCAATTTCTCGAAGAGTTCGTATGAAAGTTAAGCTGTAATTTTTTTTTGTATTTTCGTACTGATACCCAAAAGTGTGTTTAAAGTTTCCAACGATCAAATTCAAGCCGGTCTACTACTGAGAAATGTTCAATATCTGGAAATTCCATTCGCGCGACGTATCGACTTAACACAGCAAAATGCAAACATACATTGTACGCATCGATGCTAGCTGGGTGAAGATCATTGCCCCGCGAAAGTCGTTTGAAATTGATTCTGAAATTTAAATTCTTGACTCTCAATTTGAAATCTGGATCCGGAATCTGAAATTTTCAAACTGAAATCTGTAATCTGGAGGCAGATCTAAAGTCTTGAATCTGTTTCTTTAATCTCTTTTTTTTAACGACTTTAACTTAGGTCCTAGTCATTGATGGCAAAACTTCTGAGATCGACTTGTCCAGTGAAAGAGAGTGCAATATTTTTTTGTCTGCTCAATCCAAGCATTCACATCCACTGATGAAGAGAATTTCTTTCTCCGGAAAAAACTATTGCGCACTGTGTTGAGGAGAAATCTAAGAGCTAAAACAGTTTATTTTGAACGATTACGAGAAAAAGACGTTGCTCAGGAGTCCTCCTAATTTTTCAGGATTTGTCCTAATTTTTCAAAAACTCTTGAATTGTCCCAAATATTTATAAATGATCATAAATCATCCTGATTTTCAACAAAACATCTCAATTATAATCGAATTTGTAGTTAAAGATGAACACATCGAACAAATATATAATTACATAGCTTAAACCGTTCTACCGGTGGGAATCTTCGATTCATACGACATTCAATTGATGTTTTTCTATATAAACTGCTGGCCAGCCAAGAGGCGGTTCATTTCTGTTGCATAAATTTAGGCGTTTACAGTACCTGTATTTCGCCTTTATTTATGCAATTTTAGCAGACCTGCATATACAGACCCCGTTCGTTTTTGGCAACATCCGATTTTGGCACATGTGTCAAAATCGAACGGTTTTTAGAAGCGACATTATCTTTTGGATTTCTCTACAACAGGACCAATATAACACCAAACACCATAAATACGTTTTTATGTTCTAAAATGGTGATAAAATACAACAAGAAAAACAAAAGTTTTTTTAAAAAAAATTATAAAGTACTCAAAAATGACAAAAAGATGAAAAATTAAAAAACAAATGCAAACAAAAGACTAAAAATGACAAGAAACAACTTAAAAATGATGAAAAATTACAAAAACAGCAAATATGACAAAAACAACCAAGATTTTAAACAAAACAAGAGTAGTCCAAAATGTATCAAAATATGAGAAAAAATAAAAAAAAATACTAAAAATTGTCGGAAATTGACTAAAAATAACATTAACAATAATAAAAATAGTTATTTCGTAAAAATAAAAGAAAAAAATTAAACAAAAAAAACCGTTCGATTTTGGCAACATTCGATTTTGGCAACACAAAATGTTCGGGCATGTTTTTTGAATTTTTGATTTTTTTCTTCACGATGTCTTAATTTTTGTCAAAATCACCTGGCACCTTTGGCTACCATCAACAGCTATTTTTCAAAGAAAAAAATCTAAAATAGTGGTGGATATGGTTGCCACAAGTACAGATTTTTGCATAATTTTTGGGTGCAGATTCTGGTTCCATAATTTAAAAGAATAAACCACAAGAAACGTTTTGAAGTAGGAAATAGAAAGCAAATCGATTGAACATTTTTTTAAGAAAAGACAGAATTTATTTTTATGTAAAGGTGGTCGATTATGAGAAAAAATATCATAGTTGAAAGTAGCTTCCGATTTTTATACACTTTTTAGGTATTTAATAAATTTTGATTTGAAGTCATTTGAAATTTCGAGAGCACCAGAATTTAACAGTCGAATAAAATAAAAAAAATTCTAATATTTTACTCTGATGATATTCTTTGTTGTTGGTGCACATTTCTGTGCAGATTTTTGACTAATTTTTCTTCCAATGAGAGTAAAAATTTGAATGTGGCAAAGCTGATAGCGAGGAAGAAATGATTGATAGTTTGCGTAGGTTGTGTGGTGTGGGAGTCAAAATAAATTTTATCTCTATCTACAGCTACACTGAAGTGTATGGCTGGAACCAGGGAAAATCAGGCTAACTGAGCTAAATGATCGAGCTGAGTGTCTTTTTTGGTCACCGTTGTGAAATGTTAATAATTCCTTTAAATTAGCTACATGCTCACTGTCACTTTAACATTTAAACGCGATATTTTTTTTTTATTTCATGCCTTTTATTTATATTTGCTATCAAAAATTGACCAGATTTCACACGTTCAACTGACGAAATATAGCGTTTTTCAAATATGTGATTCGACAGTTGTTTGAAAATCTACCTTTTTGAACTTGTTTAATTCTAACTTTAATATTTGAGATACCTTTTTATCAAAGTCTTTTGCAAAAATTTTGCAAGCTTAAATGTGGCAGATTTCAAAAGTTTTCGTAGCAAATAAAACGCAATAACAGTTTTAGAAACATCAAACGAAAATTCCGATTTTTATAGAAATGTTCATTCATGTTAATTCTCTAGTTAATTAATTTTTATAAAAAGTAAATTTACCTAAGTAGCTGACTTTGAAACATAAATCAATCATTTGTTCCGTTTCCATCCTTATTATTTTAAGATTATGCAATTGGCTGATTGTTGGGCGAAAACGGATATGTTTAAAAGTGGACGTCCAGCTTTATATAAGGAGTTTCGCAATATCTTAGATAAATAGCAACTGTAGAATACAACATGATTTTAAAAATTAAAGTTTTTCGCAATAATCAACTTTCCCGAAGACTGCAAGTTATTATGACTTTGAAGTTCAAGAAATTTTATTTATTTTTCCAAAGTTTTAAACTTTTTTCAAAGTTTTTAACTTATACGTTCAACAAAGAAGTAAAAAAATAATAAAAAAAACATATCAATGATATATTTATCATAAAACTGTTTTTTTAAAAGCTTTATTAGTAAAACTGGATACAATAGACAAAAACTGACAAAAAAATCAAGTGCAGTTCTTCTAAAACCAATTATAAAACATTGATAGAAGATTTGAATCCAACAGAGTGTGAAGTTATTGAATTCGAGGTTGGAATGACGATGGGCAAGCACTGAATTTCTATAGAGTTTTGAACGGATTTGTACAAATTTTCTGTAAAAAACAAAAAATCAGGCAAAATCAGGCATATTTCCAAAAATCAGGGAAAACAAGGCTTACCAAGTTATCAGGTTAGATCTTTAAAAATCAGGCAAATCTGTCACGTAGATGCGAGAGCTCTCACACTTGCCGTCCGAGTCACTTACAGACTTATTTCCTTTAAAGCAGGAGTGGCCAAACCATGGCCCGCGGGCCACATGTGGCCCACGGATGTTTTTTTGTGGCCCGCGAAGCTTTTTCCAAAATATTAAATGTGGTCTTAGCTCTATATAAGAGTTGAGGTCGACTTATTATTCAATGTTTAGTATTTTAGCCATTTAAGGTAGGAAAATATACTTTATTTGTCAGCTATCATTGAATTCAACGAAATATTTAATTTAAATATCACGGGAAAATAGATACATAGCATGACAATTTGCGCAGGGTGTTTCCAGATGTTTACCAAATTTTGAAATTTGCTCATTTTTGTAGAAGGAACTATTTTATAGTTTTTGTAGCTTGTTTATAATTTTTCAAAATTCTTTATTCAGTTTTTTTTTATTTTTATTTTTATTTTTTTATTTTTTTTTTAAGACATACACCGTCTCAGCCGATTTAGGCTTTACAGACTGAATAAATGACGTGGACAACTTAAGATTAACATTTAACACCCAGTACCGAGATGGGAATCGAACCCATGCCATCAGTGGGCTAGCGACTACCGTCTTACCACGCTAACCACTCGACCACCGAGACGAACGTACCTAGTTTTATGTACATAACATTTACATTTTTATTTTATACTCCACTGGTTACACCGTTTTAGGATATATCCTATGCTTTTAGAGTGCAAAATTTATTTTCATAAGAGTCTTATGAAATTATTTCAATTTTCATAAAAATATGTTATGAGCAATAGAAAAAACGGCATTGTGAATAAAATAATGCACACTCATTCATTCCATCAGTAATCTTTTTCATCGTCGTACGGAGTTAAAAATGATTTTCTTGGCGGATAATCGGGTTTGAATTTTAAGTTCGGTTTTTGAAAAATTTCCCAACTTAAAGCTAAAACTAAAACCTAAATACATCAAAACTAAATATTGACATTTTGTACAAATAAGGTTTTGCTCACGATTTCTTGAATGAGATCATAAGAATTCCAATATGTAATAAGATGGTCGAGATAAGGTCGATAAAAATTTTCATGTTTTTGAGGGGGTGATCCCAAACTTTTGTCCGGCAGTAAATGTATATTTATTCAAACCATTTTACGCTTAGGCAAAGGTGTTGAGTTTTGAACGGAGAGGTTCATATCTGCTTTGTTTTTAACATTAGTCTAGTTTTCTAGTCTAATTCTAGTAGTTGATTAGTACCTATTTTTTAACCGATTTTACAAATGACATTAATCGTATTTTCATTCATGACAAATTTGACTGATAGACATGGCATTTTTAGAGATTAAATTTTTAATCACTTTGTCCAATTGAGCTTCCAACTATACCGAAAAAAAAGATTGCGTTTTATTAGTTCAAACAGATAATTCCAAATTTTGAAGGCGAGAATTTTTGAGATGTTTGCAAACGAATAACTGATCTTTAATTTTTTGTGCAGCGCTGTCGATTAAGTAACGACATCTAAAATAGGCATTTTTTAAGCAGTACGTACATGTTAGAAGTGAGTTGATCTTTTTTTTCAGGATGCTCGCAGTCGTTACATATCATCACATCATTTTCTTGGTCCTTACTTTTTTAGGGAAAGGTAGACAACCCTACATGATACAGAAATCAAAAATCAGAATATTTATATTTTAAAAAATTGTAAGACCGTGAAAAAAATTTAATGTACTGTGAAATTCACTGAATATTTGACATTTCTGCAAATAAATAATCCAACAGAAGTTTAAATCATTTATTTGCTCGAAATATAAAAAAAATGTGGAGGCCCGCCTATCGATCGCACTTTCAAAATTTGGCCCGCCTGTTGAAAATGTTGGCCACCCCTGCTTTAAAGTTTTCAATTAACTGGATAAAAGCAATATGTAGAAACTTTTTTCAGTTTTTAAAAGGCAAAAATCTGTACCAATCTGTATCAAATTTTTAAAATCTGTCATCTGTACGTTCAGACTCTGTACCAAAAATGAGCTCAAAAATCTGTAACTTCTGTAAATGTAAATCTGTACATGTGGCAACCATGCTTACAGCTCGTGTAAACTCGGATAATGAGTGGAGCATGATCAGCAGCGTTGCCAGATTGCAAACCGCTGAAATCCGTAGCTTTGGCGAAAAACGAAAAATGTATTGATTCTGGCAAAACGAAACTTGACGAAATTTTGCTTGAAATTGCTTGGTTTTATCCGGGTTTGCCCGGATATTTAGGATACAAGTTAAGAACTGTCCGGCCCGGCCCGGTTGCCCAGATTTCATTCAAAAAAGTTCGAATTTTACCAGGATTTATTCAATTATTTGGCCAAAAAAAAACAAAAAGACAATCTAAATGTGTTGAACATTTTTTATTAATGCCTCCAAATCGAAATGTTTTGAGCAAGTCTTATAAGAATTATCATGAAAGTTTTTCGAAAGCGGATTTAAAATCTGTCGACGAGATTTGATGAAAAAAATTTTTTTTTCAATTTTTTTTCTTGAGTTTTGTTGAGTAATTTCTGGATTTTGACAAAATTTGCCCGGATATTGTCCTGATTTTTGGTTTCAATTTGGAAATCAAATACCCGGATTTGGCCCGGATTTTTATAAAAATTGTCCGGATTTGTCTGGCCCGGATACGTGCTGAAAATTTTCTGACAACCTTAAAATAAACGTATAAACTCTTCATTTAATGAGTTTCGAACATTTTGCGGGCACTAGGAAAAGACATGCGGCTGTTTTAGTAAAGGATGAGAAAATTGACATTGCTTCACGAAATTAGCTGTAAATTTGTCAAAATTTACGATGCTGCAGCCTGTTACCCCGAAATCAACCTCATATTCAATTCGCTTAAATTTTTGATCGCGTAAACCGATTTTGGTAAAATTTGGCCACATACTAGAATGTACATTTTTACATAATCTTACAAAGTTTTGAGATGAAAATGTAAAAAAAATGACAAAATTACTGCTGATTTCGTGAGGTAATCTCAATTTTCCATTCATATATTATAACAGCTAAATTTCTCCTCCTAATGCCTGCAAAATGTTCGAAACTCATTAAATGAAGAGTTTATAAGTATATCTAGCTTGTGTGAAAGTTTATTAAAAAAAAACTAACTGTGAGAGAAATGGCATTCAAAGTTGGAAGTATGTTCCCTGCTGTGCGCGATTTAATTTTTTTAAACAACTCTATATTCTGAATAAAGAAAATGTTACTGTTTTGGTATAAATAAAGTACACAAAAAGTATCGAAAGCTGTAGAAAAACTTATTGCATATCGAGATAGAAAGATTCCAAATTACTAAAAATCACCTAAGGTATTCTTGGGATTAATAAGTTGTAGGTATTGGTTATAATATTCAAGGTTATAGAAAATTATAACAATTTGTTAAAAAAATCAGCAATTTGACTACAAAAAAAACTTTTCCAAGTGTGTTGCAGCTTTGAAAAGTCACTTAAGCCTAACTTTGAAGTTTCGGCTGGTCGTTGTATTGCCAATATTTTCTTCGAAAAGTTACACAGCTACAATTCTATTTTGTGAGGAGGAAAAACTAGCCCTGTTTTAAGAGTGTCCATTTCTTGGCCATTTTTGCGTTTCCGGGAATCGGAAAAACTGACAATCCTTTTCCCGTGAATTCTCGGGATCACGCGAAAAATTGAAAATGAAGATTTTAACACTCTGCTGCATACGGAACCTTAACATATATTTCAATTTTAAGATAGTAGTATTGTACATGTCATAATATTTTAATGCTTCAAAAGTCAATTAGCAATTACAAAACGTAAGACCCAAAAAGTAAGTACTTTGACCGACAAACTTGAAAATAATTGAGAATTTTTTTCACTATCGATTGAAGTTGCTTTACTAGATTTCAAGTTTTTCATAAATTGATTAAAATCTTGTAAATTTTCAGATAACTACCCTTTTTCAAAAAATATTTATTGGAGTTGTTTGGTTGAGTTTCGAACGAATTCTTTTTTTTTTGTTGTTGAATTCAATGGATTGTTAAGTTTGTAGGAAAAAAAACTTAAGTCTGAGCCAAATGTCAAGAAAGAATTATCATTTTCCTTGCTCAACCTGATCATTTTTCCAATTTCCATCGTTTCAATTTTTAGTAATTTAGCATATTTTTTGGATTCGGGAATTCCTGAGATATTTTAGCGTTTCCCGGGATTCGAGGATTCCCTATTGTTTTTTAATTCCCTGGAATTCTGTACCTGCTTTACCACTAGAAGCATAAGTATATTTTTAGTTTTAATAATTTAGCAGACTTTTATGACAAAATAATAAGGGAGAGTGGGGTATTATTGGCCTTTTTTTTCTTTGCTTCATTTTTTCTTTATTTTAAAAGATAAAAAAAAATAAATGGGAAGGTTTTCTACATTTTTTATGTATCATTAGGCATTTTTTAATTTTTTATATACATCTATTTCCCGCGTTCTTACTGTTTTAAAAAAAGTATTTTTTTTTTTGAAAAACTGTGGGGAAACGTGGACTACCAAATCAAAATTAACTTAAAAAATGAAGAGAGTTGTTATGATCGAATAGTTCTTAAAAGCTGGCTTGCGAACGTTTCAGCAAAATTCCATATAGGATTTATGTTCGTCTTTCGTTTCATTTAATTTCATTGCACGAATTGGATATGGTCGGCAAAGTTTCTTCGAAAGATACAATCTATAGCTTTGTAGAACATTTCATTGCTCTATCTATTAACCGTTAGAAATTAGTATCACGAATTTCCATGGTATTGACACGTCCTGATAATTTTCTTTTTAAAAAGAAAGCGCTTGTTTTATGAAGTAACTTAGTAAAAAAAATGTTTTGTCCTAAACGCTCCGGTTTTGTGTTATTAATTTTGTCTCGCCACACGTTTAATTTAGACCACTGTGCATATGGTTTTTAACTTTGGACTATAATTTCTATTGTCATCCATTCGAATTTTAGCTTTGGATTTTCAGATTATAACATGTACTGTAAATCTATTGTTTATGGTTTATTCTAAAGTTGGCTAAACATGTTGTTTTTCGTTTTTTATAAGAATATTTAAACATGGTGATTGTTGATTTTATTCGTGACCTTTCTCTTGCGATTGTGTAAGCAGATTGGAATTGAAGACCCCATTTGGTGAAAAATCCCGAAAAAATAATTTCTAAATTATTTTACGTGTAGTAACCCAACTGCTGTGAGCTACATTGAAACTCTAAGTTTTAAAACTATTCAGCCTATAGTCATCGTATGGTCCTTGTATATTCACTTCAATGATCACATACTTAAATGTGATTGTAAAGGATGGGAAACTTAATTTTTGAATAATCCGAAAAAAAAAATTTCTTCACTTTGTAATTCATACTTTCAAACATACTTTCTGCAATGTACCTCAATATTATTTTTTAAATGTTATTTTTCTATTATGCATGGGTACATTTTCATATTCTCATGTTTGTTATATTTTTAATACTGTCATTATGATGTCAGAAATGCCAAATATATTCAATGATCAGTGTAACGAACCGTATGATGTTATCGTTACAGTACCCTGTGTAATTTTAACAGTTACTATTCAGAATAAAGTCGCCATATGGTATGTTTTCATTCGGCTAAACCATACACTGCGATGTGAAAAGTAGGGAAGTACAGAACTAAAGTTTCATAAAATCCTGGATGCATTCTGTTGCTGTACCAGAATTTTGATTTTCATTTTCTAAACTTAACGTTTGACGTCTTAAGCAATCTGTTTTGCAATCTACTTAAACGAACGCACCTCAATAGAACTTTTGTGTTATCAACTGGGGCCGAGAATCTGCCAGAGCTTTGTCGTCTGAATGAATGGCTCGAACCTTCTCGCTCAAAGATCCGTACCCGGATAATATCCGCGCGGACTACATTCGCACAAAACGACAACAACAGCAGCAGCAGCAACAACAATAATAATCAAAACAACTTTGAAGAAATACACAACGAAGCAATAATAACAACAACAACAACAACAAAGGCAGTAGCAGCAAGTGGCTGCCCGTAGCAGCAATACTCAAAAAAAAAAAAACAGGGACACACGATGTGCGCGAATTTAGACAATATGTCAATGAACGGTACCAAGGTTACTTACTGGCTGGCAGTTTCGGCTGCTAAAACGTGGGCAGCAATATCAGCAACAGCAACAAAAGGATGGAGTAGGATAGGAACGGTAGAACGCCCAAGTAAGAGAGAGGGAAGGGTGTCTGCCTGATAAACAAATTAATAGTCATTCTAAAAAAAAACAACTAAAATTCAAACTATCAGCCGCCCATATGGACTCACTCTTGTATTGGGACTGGGACTTCACTGTGGCAACCTTTCGAGGATCGAAACTTGTGCGTTGAGCAGTGTTAGTATCTTAGTAGTTTTTCGTTGTTGTTGTTTGTTTTAGGTTTCGATTTGTCAGACAGACCGGCCGGCCGGCAGTTGGTTTCTGATTATGAGCAACTGACTGGCTGACTGTCTGACTGGTTTAAGGTTTGGAGTTTGGGTTAAGTTAGTCTGAGGAGTTGAACGATACCTGTGTCTGAATTAATATTCCCATACGTTTGAATTCGTGTGGCGGAAATCGAAAGGTGTAGTAACTACCCCATTCGAATTCAGACTTACAGGTTAACCTTTCGCCAGACTGAGTGGTTTGTTGCTTCAGTTATTATTGATAAATACTTGAAGCTAATAGAACAAAGGAATTGTCAGTTTGTTTCTTTCAGTCAATATTAACGCCGGCTGTTTGGAGTACTTCTAGCCGATGAGCATACATTGTGTGTGATTGAATTCAAACGTAGACATATTTCGAATTTTTTTGTTTATGTTATGAACACTATAAATGATGTCTCTAGAAGTTCATTCGCTTAATCAGAGACAGTACTGGAAAAAAAAATGCAACACTTCTTTTGCTGAATCACTTCTGAATGCATGGATAAAAATTTATGAAATTTCCAGTAAAACAAGCTACACCCACAAATCAGACTCTTCTTCAATAACGAACTTCCTTGAAGGTGAAATTATCGGTATAAGATTCTATGCCGAACCGGCATTAACAAGCTTTCTAATAACTGGCATTGCCCTCCTAGCGCAATCGTATTGTATACGTCTGAAAGAAACCAAATAAGATATCGGACTGGCAAGCCGAGATGAGATATTGCAGTGAGTTCGATTCTCACTATATTTTTTTTGGGATGAATTATCCAATAGGATGCAAATCCCATAAAATGTTTTTCTTGTTTCGCTTGAATATAGTGGTTATGCATCATTTTGCTTGGAAGCTTGAATCTTTATGCCAGTAGTGTTTTTCCAATAATATCATCTTTGATAAATTATACTTTTCAGCGCATTTTCGGCACAGAGATTTGCTAAACAGGCATTGCATTTTCCAACCTTTTCTATGGGTGTATTAATGTAATGTTTATACTTATTTATGTACAAAATGTTTTGTCGATTTGTCATATGGTTTTGGAGATAGCGTCCCATAAATAAGTTCAATTAATCATTTTGGGCGGCATCGTCCATTTTTTTTCGATCTTGGATTTCAAGCAAACAACTTTCTCTTTAAAATGCCCGATGTTTCGACCATTTTTAGTGGTCTTCCTCAAGAGTATTGCCTAACAATAGCCAATATCAAACATCATAAACGGTCGATAACATGAACCTAACCTCAAGAATAAACAGTAACTCCAACGATTTTTATGAAAACGTTTTTAATCAAAAAAGTATAAATTGTTAAAAATTATTTAAGAAGAGAAATCACCGTGAATTTGTTTTTATGAAATTAATTTGCGGCTTTATTGGTGAGGTTTAAAGAGTTGAAATGAAAGACGGATAGAAGATCAGAAGAAAATTCTAAGGTGGTGAAAAGAGCGAAGAGCGTTTGAAATAGAAGCTTGACCACATACTAAATTTTTGTCCCGCACCAATTAACTGTATTGAAAAATTGCTAAAAATAAAATGTTAAAACAATATTTTAAAATTTTCCAAAATTAGGTTGAAAAATAACTGTCAGCGCTATAGAAAATTCACAAAAGCAAGGCTATAAAGGTGTATTTCCTATGATCATTTCATTCGAGAAAATATTGCAGGCAGTTTTGAGTTTACAGGAGAGAGTTATAAATGAGTCATTCATCAATATACGGTTGCAGAAATAATAAAAATTCATTCTCGCAAAAAAAAAAAAAACATAAAATTGATTTTCTAACTTGATTTCTGTAGGTTCCAGAAATGTGACGACTTGTAACTTTCTTCCTTCAACTCGAAACGGCAGTTTGTCTTGGATTGAAATGATTCTAAAAAATACATCTTTATAACTGTGCTTTTGTCAATTTTCTACAGTGTTGCCAGTTATTTTGTAATGATTATTTTTAGATTTTTTTTCAAATTATACCTTTTTGCTGAAATTTTTTATTTGGTTGTCATCAAAATGTTGGAAATTACTTTCTATTTTTAAATAAATCTCTATAAATCTAAGATTGAAAATTGAAAATAAGATTTTTTTTAAATAATGATTGAATAAAATTTTTAAAAATTAGTTGGTTTATTCTGTTAGCAAATCTTCCAAAAAACAGTTGTTATATCCCCAAAATCGATTTTTTTTTTTTCGTAAATAGGGCGTTGGATAAGAAGCATGAAATTGTTCTAAAATAGACATCGAAAAAACGGTGGTCAAATAGTGCGCAAGTTCATAAACGTTCATAAAAGTTCAAAAACGTACTTTTAGCTGGTAAATCTCTAGCCAGATTTTTTTCATTAACAATTCACGCTTGGCTGTTCCAAAGCAGAACGAAGAAAATTTTGATTTTTTTTTGTATCTAGTACCTAGGTTATGGTTCCCAGATTGCCCGGATATTTAAAGAGAAATTTGGGATAAGTTCCGGCTTTTCCGGATTTCATTGAATAAAGTCCGGATTAAGGCAGGTTTTATTCATTTTATTTGCCAAATCGAACAAAACAATACAAATTATGTTTTAATTTTTATTTATGGTTCAAAGTGAAATTTTTTGAGCAACCTTAACCTAGGTATTAGTACTTAATTTGGCTGATGATCTGCGAAAGCCGAAAATCAGTAAGTGGTACATAAAGATTGACACAATAAATGGCAAAATATAAGAAGAAGGATGCCTCCAAAAGCGATCGCTTTTCTTCCATAGCAGCACTTCCTAAGACTCCTAAGATCTCAATTAGTTGATACCTTGTTTTAGGGGTTAGCTCTGGAATCGTGCCATTATGCGAAAAACGTGGTGGAGGGATAAAAATCTACGATTTTTGTCGACAGATAAATAATATCTTCTAGACTTCTCGCAACTCGATCGAATAGAAAATAAAAATACAATAAGGACCGCAAAGAAATCTAAGGCTGTAAACACAAAAATTTGGCATTCACTATTTCAGAACTCCACTGTATCAAATTCTACAAATTAAGTATCTTCGAGCTTTCAAAAGTGTTGTTATAAATTTTGTAGAATAAAGTTTCTTTGTAAAATGTATCACATTTGAGCTATGTTTCTTAGTATAAGGCACTCGCGTCAAAACGAAAAAAACGGGATATCTCGTATTTGGTCCGTAAAGTGTTGAGTCGTTTTCAATGTCAAGCCCCTTGGAAATATAGATCGTCACCAAAAATAGCCTGGATTTTTAAGAGGAGTGGTCTCTATAATATAGTAGATTGATGATTTCACCTCAACTGATTTTTAAATTATCCTAGATTGTTGGTATACTAAGGTTGCCAGAATTTTTCCAGCTTATATCCGGGCCGGACAAAAAAGCACTATAATATAAAAATCTGGCAAAAATTCGACTTAAAAAAAGGGCATTTGACTTAAAATTTGACAACAAAAAATCCGGGCAATATCCGGGCCAATTTGGTCAAAACCCAGAAATAATTCAGCAAAAATCAAGAAAAATTTTCATTAAAACTCAACAGCAGATTTTAAATAATGTTTTAGGCTTCCATGAAATCGTTTATGATAATTGTTCTAAACCTTGCTCATAAAATTTCGTTTTGTACGCATGCATAAAAATTTTTAACAACACATTATGCCTTCGGAGCCAAAGGGGTGTAAGTGACAAAACGGTCGATTTTGAGTTAATGATGCTAAACGATTCTTCATATTTCAAACTATATTTGATGATTTTTTTCGTATTTTAAGATTTTTTTTTACATACTTTTATATTAGAAAGAAATATACAAATCCTTAAAAATATAAGGAAAATGGCCGAACACAACAGTTTTCTCGAAATAAGGTTTTATGCACTTATACCCCTTTGGCTCCAAGGGCTTCAAATCGTTTTTTGTTTGATTTGGAAATTAAAGTGAATAAAATATTGCACAATCCGGGCAAAATCCGGGCAAAATCCGGACAAACTTTTTCCGAATTTTGTATTAAATATGTGATAATAAGACCGGACAATCTGGCAACCGTATGCTATACCAAAAATCTTTCCACAAATGCTTCCGGGGTCACATAAACTCTATTCGGGAAGCCAAAAGGACAAAACAGAAAAATGCTTACTGTCTTCTAAAATTTTATTCTTTTTGCCAGTGTAGCCATGAAACATTATTCGAATTTTTATTTCACCGACGAAACAACATTGATTTTGTCCAAGCAAACCCAGCAAACATGAAATCGTTTCAAAAATGATAATTTTAGTCGTCTACAATGTCTACAACTCCAACTGCATAGTGAAAAAATCGTATAAAATGTTGTCTGAAGTCAGTTTAAGTCGGATATGACGGAAAGTCCGTAAGTTTTTAAATGATTTTGCTCCTGCGTGAGCTTAAAGTGATAAAATCGTCGTCATGTTCTCTCTGCAACCAGCAGTGCATCCAGATGGCTTAAAATAGGATGAAAAGTGAGTAATATTGACTAATGAGAGAACTGGAAAATATTGTCGCTGGCAGCTATGAGAGCTAAATCTTGCGCTATCTTCTATCCTTCCGATAAATACGAATAAGATGTCGGATTGCGCCCAATTGGTGTAGTTTTCGTCGCCTAAGAAAATTTATGCATGTGTATTGCCTCCATTTTAGTAGGTAAATGCTGTTTTTTTAAACTATCATATGATCATTCTATAATGTATATGGAACGGGTATCAAAACAGCATAAAAATATAGCTACAATATTTTTGCTGGAAAAGTTTTTAGTTACAAATAATCTGTAACCTTCTAGTGCCCAACCCCGTATCTTAACAGGGTTTGCTCAAATTGTCGATAAACCGCATCGAATTATTTTTTTTTTACATTTTATATGGCTACATTTTATATGGCAAGATGTTGTTCTAAGATTCCGTAAAGATGATAGCTGTTTGACATGCGCGTGAAATTCGCTATAGCTAAGAGAAGCTCAAAAACAAATAAATGCGAGAAAATTGCTCATTGTACCAAAAATAATTGTTTTCGAAGGTTCTCTAAAAGGATTTTCATGCAGATTTTCGTTTTAAAAAAAAAATATAAATATGTAGCCTTAAATGTAATAAAGATGCTGGATTAATTCAAAAAAGAATTGACCGAAGTTGGTTCAAAATTATGTAACAAAAAACTTGCCACAATAAATTATGTTTGATAAATCAAATATATTCCGCATATTTGTAGAAAAAAAAAGTTGTTTTTAAACACAAAATACAACTTCTGTGAATTTTTCAACGAATAAAAATTGGGTTCTTGAGGTTTTAAGAATAAATAAATAATTGATTGATCAAAAATTTGATTTGTCGATAAAAAACCTTGTTTCAAGTTTTTCTCACGACAGACATCAATTTTTTTCTTCATAAAGCCTACAATAGAAGAACAAGACGTTTTTTGATAGTCTCGGAAATGTTATAAAAAAGATAACACAGGGGTAGAGCACTTTAATTGCCCTATCCATGTGTAAAAAACTGATTTTAAAAGAGTGGATAAATTGCTATATTTCTTCCATCACTCTAGTTTCGGTCAAATTTGAGCGAAATCAGTACAATATCACAATTTATTCGTGATTCTCATTTATTTTTTCTTAGTTCAAAGCATTGTTTTTTTTACTTTACATTTTGATATCAGGAAATAACAATAACAATAACGCTAAAAAAAATCATAGGTTTTCTTTGCTTTTAGAAAATACAATATAAAAATTCTTTAAAAATTTCTGGAATTATTAGAAGACGTCTCTGAAATCTTTATATCCATGATTTTAATTCCTTAATCAGAAATATTTTCAAAATTTTCTGCTTTTTTAAATAAACTGTTTGATTTTATAAAGAAGAGCCAATAGGAATAAAAAATATCGATTGCATATTTGGATTTAACGCCTCAAATTAGTCAAAATCGTCATTTAAAAAATCCTTCTATCAGGAAACATGTAAATTATTTTGAACTTTTAGATCAATTTCATTTTTCCACAATCTCTCACATTTCTTGAAATTATCTTATAATGTTGATGTAAATGATGTATTTATTGCTCGACAAATCAATCAAAATTGATTAAATATACGATGTTCTAATTAATCCACCGTTTTGATCCAGTTTTTCACATCATCAGAGAAATTGAAATCTTTAGTAGCAGTCTCCATCCTGTGCTTCATTTGTTATAAGAAATTTTTATACTATTTTTATACTAATGTTCTACTACCTTGAAGATAAACTTTGTAAACAAAATTTAAAATAAATCTAAAAGCAAAATTTTGCTTCCGTATGAGCAAGAAAAACAAATCAAACGCTGCATATTTTTAACCATGATTTCCATACGGACTTCTATTTTTAATCAACAAGCAGCAGCAACGGCAGCAAGTAAAATTCCTCTGACGACCTCTTTATGGCGGCGAAACAACAAACAAAACACGTTTCCGCAATTTTTTTCCCTCTTACTGCGTCTTCTTGAGAAGTTGGAAGAAAAATACAGAGAAATACAGAAACCAAGCAGGAAAGATTCATGCTGCGGGGGGACTACTACTAGACTTGCCATCGACAGAGCACCATGTCTATCTAATAAAGCATCATAAATCAAACATTTTTCTGCAACCGGTATCCCTCATACAAACCTCGTGTGTGTATGTTTTCGAAGAAGGGGGGCAAAAAACTCCTCCGAAAGGCACCCAAACAAGGGGTCGTCATCGCCTCGCAGTTCGCACACGTGTAGGATGTATGCGAGAAAACAAAACATCGAAAGAAGTAAACAAACTACCTTTTCCTCGCGATTTTTGGCGCCTGATTTTTTTTTCGCTTGCTTCACAAACTCTCTCGCTGTTGGAGGTGGGAAAACGGGGAAAAGAAATCAACCGTTAGCAAAAATCCTTCAACCAAATGCAGTGAACTGACTCAGAAATGGGAAATGGGAGGAAAGAGAAGGGTATTTTCGGCGAATTCTCACACCTCAGTCCCACCCACCTCAGAAACACGCCATCCCGGTAAAACTACACGGTAGGTCAACTACGATACTACACCTCTGCGCGGCTGCTGCCCCAAAAAAGTATCACAATCCGAATCGAGATAAACAAGAGAAAAAAACCTCACAAAAAGAAAAGATATATTTTTAAAAATAATCCCAGGAAACAGACCGACATAAATTTGAATTTCTCGCTTCGCTATTTTCGATGCCGATGTGGTGTTGTTTCTTTCTGCAGCAACTTGTTGTTATTATTTTCCGTGCGGAAAAGTCGACTTTTGATTTTTCCTTCTGCCGCCGTGGAACCCGGGTTATGGGTTTTGTTTTCCTTTTTTCATATTATTTTTATTGGCATCCAAGGGAATAATAACCAATTAGGATTGTTTTTCGGTCGTCTGTCGAATGGCGAATGCAACCTCCGAGAGAGAGTTTTGAGACATTAAATCAAACTGCTGCAAGCTGGGTTTTATTTCGGAGTTTGTTTACATGCTCTGTTGGTGAGTTAATCCATTTAAACTTTGAGACAGATGTCTTAAAAAGAATATTCCTTAATTTTACATTTCATTCTGTTTCAAATAGAATTTATGCGAAAACGAAAACCATTTAAAACTTATCTTAATTTACATTAAACCTTTTTCCTCACACTATCTTTTGTAGGATTTTGAACTTTATTCCATAATAAATACTCAATATTAAGAGTACGAGGCATGAAGAATGTTATGAGGCAGCAAGTGACCATACAAATTTTACAATTCCATCGGCATCGGCATTGATAATTCAAGTAGTTAACAACGGTACTGCGAATCGCCTTTTCAACCAAATCACTTAGAGATCGTACTAATGAATGCTTGAGATCGGATCGGATTTGATGAAAAAAACCCGCCATATTTGCTAATTTTGAAGATGATTTCGTTCCATTTTATCTCTTAAGCGTGCTTCAAGTGATTGTTTTCGAATGAATTGTTGAATGAGAGAAGCAGAAAATATTATCTCTGGCATGGTTAGTTAAAATTCGAATCACGTGATCATGGCCTTTTTGAAGGTTTAAATGTTAAAATTGCTTGATGATGTGTTCTACAATGTTTCACTATTTTAAAATACGCATGTTTTATTGGAATTTTTTTCTTGATCAATTCACCTTAAAGAGAAATAATTTTCATATTTTGAATTTATTACCTAATCACAATGACGACTTTAGAAAAGTTGTATATAATCCAATTAAAAAAAAACTTTGTTGAAGACCCCAAAGCTTTGTCTTTCGAAACAACATGTGTTAAAGACATTTTTCCAAAAATTAACCTCAAAAATCCAAAAGTTTTCTTCGAAACGAGTTTTGAGGCTTATTTCGTGTGATACAGTTGTGACAACAGTAAAACTACACAACTTCATTGAAGGTGTCAAGTTTATTTGAGGCCTCAGAGCCTATACCCCTTTGGCTGCAAACTTGGTCGATTTTGACTTAAACTTAGCAAACGATTCTCCATTCTAAACAGTATGTTTGGTGATTTTTTTTTCAGATTTTTGACTTTTATTTTCACACTTTTACATTCGGAAGAAAAATACAAATTCTCGGAAAATATATGGAAAATGGCCAAACACAAAAACTTAAACGCGAGATTTCTCGAAATGAGCATTTATGCACTTATACCCGTTTATGGTACTCGTTGAGTGAATTCTTTTTTAAATAGTATGTTTTCAATCTTCAATATCTCTGAAGGTTGCAAACCTATGAAAACAACAGTACATGCATTTGAAAGCATAGTTCTTCAATTTTCATAGTCATATAGTTTATACGGAAAATTGCCCATCAAAAAATTGTCGGTCGAATATTCTGTCAAATTTTTAAGAAAATAAAATAGATTATTTCAAATTCCTTTTTTTTCTTCTAATTTTCTCATCTTTAAAAGTCAATTAATTTTAGCCAGACATGCAATGAATAAGATCTTCTTCAAGAATGGGTCTCTCGTCTATCTAAGATTCCGAGAGTTCAACTTCATTTCAGCGCGTGCCATTGAAAGATCGCTCACTCACTAAAAGGATATAACTTGTCCAGGCAGGGCGTCTTTAAAAAAGAGAATGAAATCCAGTGAAATCTGGAAC
Organism: Uranotaenia lowii; assembly: GCF_029784155.1. Taxonomy (NCBI): domain Eukaryota; kingdom Metazoa; phylum Arthropoda; class Insecta; order Diptera; family Culicidae; genus Uranotaenia; species Uranotaenia lowii. The sequence continues at coordinate 193,541,346 of NC_073692.1, read as the reverse complement.
AAAACATGTCGAAACAGGTGCCTTGCAATTGAAATTGCTTATTTAATATCGAATTAGATGAGGATTATTTTTAGCAAGGCATCTTCAAAATATTCGTTAAAAAGAACGAGAGTTTTTAACCTTAAACATATAATACATTCTAAAGCACGTATTAAAACGGCTGGGTAATTCTGGGGGATTTTTTTTTTGAAAAATTTCAAACAAACGGGACAAATTTGATCAAAACCTAGGGATTATTCCAAAACATTCAAGATGAAAGTGAAAGAAATTTTTTTAGTTTAAATTTTTCATCGAAACACATCAGCAGCGTTCATATCTTAACTAAGAATTTACTCTTTAAAATCGTTTTAGGACGCATAATCTAAATTTTTTCGATGAGGAATTTGAGTTTTTTTTTTAACTTTTTTTAGCAAATTTTAATGCGAAAAAAACGGGCAAAATCCGAGAAGTTTTTAACAATATCAGAGAATCCTGGCTAGATTTGACTTTCCTCGATTTGTTTATTGAATTTATCAGCAAGCCCGAAATTATCCATAAAAAATCTAATATAAACGATAATCAAAGTATAAAGCGATACTATTCAGCGACCTTCAGTATACTATCTTTTCACCTGCTATTTTCTTATAGAGTATCCAAGCATTTCTTCCTGCTAAATCCAATACGTTGAAAAAACTTCTAATGGCCATCTGCGAGATCCTGATTTGACACTATATTTTCGTGCCATTTGGCCTGTTAAATCGACCCTCAAATTTGTTTTTATTGTAAAAAGTGAAGTTATCTTTTCCCAAGTATGGCAATCCATTGACAATATATTTGCTTCCAACATCGGATGTAAGCCAAAATTTTATGCCGAATTCATGGGGTTTATTCGGCATATATTGCATGAACTATGATTAAATGGTAAAATGGGCCATGGTTGGGGAATGGGGAATAGTTTGATTTTGTAGGAGTTATAAGTCTGATAAGTTATAAGTATACCGAGCCAACATGCCAGAAAAAATTCCACGAGTCAGACTCGTGGTTGATTTGAAAAGCATTCTTTTACTTGGGATTATGGAGATACAAAATCTTCCAAAATGGTGTTATTTCAACCTAGTAGTTCGTTGGAGACATTCTAGATTCGATCATTGGCCGGAAGCCACAAGTTTGTCTCGTGCTTGAATGTTTTGTGTTGATTAAAAGCTAAGATTTTGACTCGTGGTATAGATTTTTTTTAAATGTATGCTTGGTGCGAGTCAGATTATTAATATTAAATATCGATCTGTCGATATTAAAATTTCTATCTGTCAAGCCTTGCAGGATTGTGTAAACTTTTAATTACATTATTAATTTTGTTCGAAACATTACAGACCACCAAAGTACTCCCATTAAGAAATCAACAGTCTGTTTTCAATCTTTGACGTATAGCCACAAATCTGACTGGTGCCTCCGAAATTCGTTTGGAGCAAAAGACGAGCCGAATAGTACCGAAGAAATAAGTTGCTTTTGCAATTAACAATCGGCTTTCGATTTTTTACGTATAATCGCAAGTCAGACTCGTGCCCGATTATATTATTTGAAGTAAAAGCTACGAGTCTGTTTAATTAAGCTACTATCTTTGTTGGAGACATTACAATTTAGCAAGTAGATTTCATAGAAGCCTCTAGCTAGAAACATTAACAGTCTTCGATGAATCGTTCATCTATAGCCACGAGTCTGACTCGTGCTTAAGGATTTTGGTTTTAAGTGAAAGTAACGGTTTTGACTCTTTGTAAAAAAATTATATTCAAAATACGCGCTTAAGGGCTGACACGTGAAAAGAAGTTTTGCCAAAGACAAATGTCATAAGCCAGATTGATTTAATAAACTTTCTATCAACATGAAAGCGACAAAAGCCATCAAAAGTTAGCCTACGATCTTTTCCATATAGCCACGAGTCTAACTTATCATGAAATCAAATTTTTTAAATAAACACTACGAGCAAATATAATAATAGTAGGAATATTCCTCACTCCCCAGAAACTTGAAAGACACATGAAACGCGCCATCATGTGAGGAAAGTTCTTACGAACATGAATAAATGCTTTCAAGAAGACCTAAGTTGCCTTAGACTAAATTTCGAAAGCTTCTGGCGAAAACTGTTGAGTTCATTATCACCAAAACTTTGTGTCCCGATCTGACAATTATACTAAATACAACACAAGTATGTATATCTACTATTTTTTTTTCATAATATCTTCCATGGTAAGTAAATCGACTTCGTTAATTAATTTTCATACTCAAAATTTGATTTTGATTTATCGGTTCAACATGTTTTGAAGTTTTCAAAAAATCAGATGTGCCTAAGGAAAAGTTTTAAAAAGAGCTAATTCTACACGAAAAATTTTTTTCCTTTACCAATTTATTCATTTTTAGAGAAATGCTGATTTCCATTTACCAAACGTGCTCCAGATAATAATAATTATTAAAATAATAATATTAAAATAATAATTATCAATAAATCTCAAATCATATTGTAGAGTAGATTTTAAGATCAATTTACTAAGTAAATTGTTGCCTTTTATGATTTCTTTTATGAAATATGCAGTATTGTCAAAAAAGTGAAATTTCCATCAATGATTGTTCCAATTCAAATAACAATAGAATTTAAAATTGTAGATATATTAGCATATTAGCATCCATCAGTCGGGACCTTTTTTAAATTCGGCAGAAAACAACACAAATTGAGAACCATAGCAACATACTTTGCTACACGAAGAAAAGTTGAAGTAGGCTGAAATTCCTATGTTGAAAATAAAACATAAACAAAATTTTCCGCGTAGTCATAGAAATGCAAGTTCAAACACGAACTTTTGTAGTTAAGACGCGAACCCACGGTTGATGGAAAGAGTGTTCAGAGTTTCCTCAGTACCTCAATGCTTGAAATTTCCTTCTAGTAAGAACTTTCTCCAGGAGGTGGTGCTGATATACATGTCCTTGCTGAAGTATATGAAGCATGCTGAGAGTTACCAATGTTGATTATAATATGTTTGCTACGAGTCTATCTAAAAAAAAATTTCATAAATAAAAGCCATAAAGCTCACTAGTCTCTTGAAATTGTATCAGGTTTGATCAGGTCAGTGCCTATGGCTCACAGATTCGTGGTGAAATAATAGAGCATCTAAATATTCCAGAAATGTGTAAGTTTTAGCCAGACTAGTAACCCTAACTTCTAGGATTCACATTGTTTACTAAACGCAACATTTCGTTCCCACTGTCATGCCAGAGATAAATAATCTTAATTTCCTCCATGCATATTCAATTTCTGGTGATAAATGCCAGCTGTTAATCAGGTTCCAAAATCAAAATTTCGTTTTCCAAAAGGTCAATCCACTGGATCCAATAACTTACCCTGGCAGCTCGCAAATCACGGCATGTCTTTTGTGGGCCCCAAAATAAATATATAATCATTGCGGTGGAATGCGTGACCACTTGACATTTCCAGCGCCAGAGTGCCCAACAAAGCTGATTAACAACGTTGACCAGAAACCAAACCACACGAGTTGCTAGGAGTTGGTCGAATCTCTCGGAAGAGATTAGAGGAGCACCCAAAAGTTCCCGTTCGTTGTTAAGCTGTGTGTCAATGAAACGAGTCCCGGTTTCAATTTTCCGCGAAGTTTACACACTTTGAATTTCCCGCAGTGCCCTAATCCAAAACAAGCGAACTTTTTTCACTGTGTTTATTTGCTTTAGCAACATGGAAGTTTTATCAGTTCCCTCCCTAAAACTCGCCACCAAATGGACCACCATTCCTTGGTGTCGTTTTTTTTCTTATCGGAACCCAAACGCCATATTTGCTTATCGCTGAAAGTGGGCGACCGCGCGGGCGTGTGATTAGAAAAATGCTATTTTTGCACGCTAAATGCGAATCCAATATTTTCGAGGCGCCACCTTCGAGCGAAACGAGCCAGCAAGCAAAACGACAACAGGACACACGGATCTTGATTGAAACTTTACCGCAGCAACCTCCTAGCGGACGCCGGCGCGTCTTAATCTTGGTCTCCGTCTTTGGTCAACCGCAGAAGAAACGACTGACCACCCACATCCCCGTATCACATTGCGATTTTCCATACTGGCGGGCGCGGGTTCTTATCGCGGGATTTCTGCTTTCACGGGGTCAGAAGCTGGATTAGTTAGTTAATTTGCGAGTGATTTTGTTCTCCGTTGGTAGTTTTTTTTTGCTGGGACAAAGTTATTTAAGCTTCTAACATACAGGGCTTTGTAGCTTGAAGTTTAAAAACGCTGCAACAACGGACAAGTTATGGAAATATTATTTAAGAAGCGTTCTCACTACTTTTGTTCACAGGAAAATTGTTGCTCTTAAGAAATAGGTTGGCGAAAAAAAACGTACAAGTGTTTGTGTTTTCATTTCACGTGTCGCAGATTTATATCCTAGAAAGATGTGGAGGTTAGCTTATAGTTAATTTTCTTCTTAAGCGTTTTTCCTGAGTTCTTGCCATAGTATACCACACATTGCGAATTTTTTTTGAAGATCTTTACTGTATTGATCTGGACGATCCCCCTCTTTTAGAAAGAAAGGTCATGTCGGTGCTAACACCCATGAATAAATAAATGCCACGAGCCTGATACGTGCTTTATCTTAATTCATTTTTCCACAATAAGTTATCAACTTTTCAAGACTTTCGGAACTGTTTAAGGTTTGATTAGAGGAGGAATTGTTTTGGGTAAAATTTAAGATTTACAGCATGCTTCGGTAAAAGAAAACAGTTAAAGACATCAATAGTTTGATCTTTGGCCTAAAAGCACGAGTCTGACTCGTGCTAGAGTCTTTCGTTCCATATTGATGTTACGAGTCTGACAGAAATTGTGTTACAAATGCGCAAGTCACGAGCCTTAAACGTTAAATATGCATAACATTTAAATGCACGAGCCAGACTCGTGGTGAAATTCCATACATACATGTACGTATGTATGTATGTAGATAATCCACCATGGGTGCACGGATTCACCGCAGTTTCGCTAACGTATGCGCTGAATTGCATTCTTTAGATCATGAGTTCGGCTAATCTTCAATGCAAATCACCACATACCCGACACCATGGCTTCGTGCGGACTGTCATGTAATAAATGTGTTTTGTGTATGTGCGAGTCTTATTTGGAGAACGAGACAATCAGTTTCGCAACCGTGTAAGATTCATCACATTTTCAGTGTTATGAATCTATTACAGGTATTCCCCACTCGTGTATATTGTACCTGGCCAGCTGGCAACTGATTGAACATTCTTATTATATACTCCGTTATAAGAGGAAACCCATCTTACCTGTCGGTCACTTATGGGATTAGAACCCAAAAGTTTTCTTTCCGATACCGGAAATCGAAACCAGGATGACTAGCATATCAAAAATTAAAATGAAAATAAATTAAAATATTACAGAGATGTTTTTAAATGGATTTTCGAGAAAACTGAATTTTGTTAGAAACTCAATCTAGTTCGTGTTTCGGAAAGATTATATGCTCAGAAGTTAAATTTGTAGAAAGTGTGCTTCTACTATTCCAAACCGTTCTCCAAAAATGGCAAAAAGGCAGTCTAATTTGGAATATTTGTAGTCCAGAAATGTGGAAATCTATTTGACTTTGAAATAGAGTGGAATTATGTGATTTTTTTTTATTTCTATTTGAAGTTTAGAAATCTATAAAATTTATCTTTTTTTGTAAATAAATTCCATAATAAAAATTTCAACAATTTCAAATTTCATAAATAAAAAATTATTGCAAAGTAAAATACATCCGTAGTATTTATTTGTTATTTAAAGCAAGCAAATCTTTGTAAAATTTTCAATCAATTAACAAACTTTCCCTAGCATTTCTTTGAAAACTTCTAAACGAGTAAATCAATAATTATCTTCTTCCTGGTTTCGCGTAGCGTTAAAATATCTGAACACGATGAAATATGTGTTCTGCCAGCTTTTCTAGGTTTTGGGCCACTGTACGCCCTCTAGGGAGCGGTGAAAGGGGCCAGAAATAACAATTGTTGTTGTATTTCTATACAAATTTGTTTGAAAATATTCCTGTGGGGGGGGGGGGGGGGGGAGGGCGATTAGTTTTGCAATATCCAGTTAGGGGATGGTAAGAGGAAAAAGTTTGAAAACCACTGGTTCAAATTAAAAAAAAGTTTTTGAATCAATAATCAACTTTCTCGAATACTGCGAGTGACATCTGAGAAAAAGTTGTAGATGTTTTATTTTTGTTTCTTTTTTCCTGTTCGCCAGTTTTTAGATGAATTTTAAAATAAAACATAAATATCATTGTTTTGTTTCTAACCATCAGTTAAAGAGATTTTGCTATTTTCAACAGAGTTGTTAGGTGAATTAAAATCCGAAGTATCAAGAGCTCAGAAACGTCCTTCAGTGATGGCAGAAAATACCATGGCTTTTCCTAACAAATTATCTCATAATTATCCATTTTATCCCTGAAACAACATACTCGAGGAATATTCAAATCAATGATTTGAAATCTTCAAGAATCAGCTTTGGAATCATAAGCACCAAAAACGCTATTTTAATCTGTAATTTTAACGTTTGTTGGAAAGAGATAGTTTAATAATTGGTACTCTATTTATTGTTTTTCAAATTATTTTTTGAGGATTTGTTTATTGCATTTCAAGGCATTTTACACTCAAAAGTGTTTCAATAATGTCTCAAATAAGTTCACAAAACTTCACCAGTTAGTTTCGAGGTCTTAGCTTTATGATTTCTTTTTTTCACGAGCTTGACTCGTGGGTTTTATTCGTTGAACAAGTTTTTGATCGTGTGACAGTCACGTTTTTGTTTTGTCGCACAAATAACTAAGAAAATGTATTCAGTTTTTTCATGTTAAAGTAATCTTACTAATGATCAACGGTATTAAAAAAAAGACATACACCGCCTTATCCGATTTAGGCTTTACTGAATACTGAATAAATGACGTGGACAACCTAAAATTAACATTTAACATCCTGTACCGTGATGAGAATCGAACCCATGTCAATCGTGTTCCCGAGGCTGGATCTTCCACCGTTCATTATCACGAGCCAGGCTCGTAGCTATCTCTTAAATGCATCAAAACGAGCCAGACTCGTGAATAAAAACCAAAGATCGAGGAAACTAGAACGAGCTCAAGTTTATCTTTGAGCTGTTATGTTATTTATTTGTTCTAAACACGAGCCTGACTCGTGCTTATGTTTACAATATGAACTCCTTGGCTCGATAAGCTTGATTTGTTGATTTTGTTAGTGAAACAATTTTTTACCACGAGTCAGAATCGTTAGTTTCGCTTAAAGTTCAAAAAGGCTTAATCATGTTTCTATCAAACAATTGTGAAGTTTTGAAGACGAATTTTAGAACACCCAAACAACTCTTCACTTTGGAATTTTATTGAATTCGATACACTAAAGCATTTATTCCCAAAATATTTGCTCTGTGAAGCCCTTCCCTTGATATCTCCAAAACTATAGATTGTCTCCAAATTTAATACACGTACATATTTCATGACAAGATATCTTAACCGAAAATTTGTTAAAAGTTATTCACAAATCAAAGTGTTGCATTTTTTCCGAATAAACTCCTTAAATTAATCATAACGAGCCAGACTCGTAATAAATGACTAGGAAAAGGTGCTAAGGTTTTTTTTTATGTTAAACAGCCTAAATAATGATCGAAGGTATCTAATTGGTTGAAATATTTTTCCTTATCAAAGGATTTCAATTGTGTTCCCGCGGCTCGATCTTTCACTGTTCATAATCACGAGTCAGGCTCGTAGCTTTCTCTAAAAAAAACAAACCAGACTCTTGAACAAAGATCAAAGATCGAGATTAAATTTATAACAGAGTTGTTATGTTACATATATAAGTGTTTTAACTACGAGCCTGACTCGTGGCTTTTGTTTACGCTATGTACTCTTTGGCATTAGCTTGATTTGTTGATTTTGTTTATGAAACAATTTTTCACCACGAGTCAGCGTCGTAAGTTTCGCTTAACGTTCAAAAACACTACCACGAGCCAGACTCGTGGCCTTCCGCCAGAAAGGCTTATCATGTTTCTGTAAAATATTGTCAAGTTTTGAAGGTGAATTTTTGAGTACCCAATTGCCTTTTCTCTTTATAATTTTATTGAATTCGATAAACTAAAGCATTTACTCCCAAAATATTTGCTCTGTGGTGAGAATCAGCATGTTATTTCATATATTTAAACCGACTGAACTTTTTGATTGTGTTGTAACCATGAACCTGACTCGTGGATTTTTTTTACGATATGAACCCTTAAGCACGAGTTTGACTTGTTGATTTTGTTCATGAAACAATTTTATCACGAATTAGCGTCGAAAGTTTCGCTCAAAATGTTTAAATTCTCTACCACGAGCCAGACTCGTGGCCTTCGACTAAAAATGCTTAATCATGTTTCTATCAAACATTGTAAAGTTTCGAAGACAAATTTTAGAACATCGTTTCACTCTAGAATTTTATTGAATTCGATACACTAAATTATTTTTCTTAAAATATTTGCTCTGTAGTGAGAAACAGTTTGTTATTTTAACCGACTTAACTTTTTGATTGTGTTGTAACCACGAACCTGATTCGTGGATTTTGTTTTTGATATGAACCCTTAAGCACGAGTCTGACTTGTGATTTTGTTCATGAAACAATTTTATCACGAGTCAGCGTCGTTAGTTTTTTGCTTAAAGTTCAAATTTTCTACCACGAGTCAGACTCGCTTTCGGCTAGAAAGGCTTAGTCATGTATCTGTCAAACAATATGAAGTTTTGAAGACGAATTTTAGAACACTTAAACACCGTTTCATTCTGGAATATTATTGAATTCGATACACTAAAGCATTTTTTCCCCAAAATATTTTCTCTGTGGTGAGAAACAGTTTTTTACTTCACATATTTTAACCGGCTGATCTTTTTGATTGTTTTCTAACCACGAGCCTGACTCTTGGCTTTGGTTCACGATATGAACTCCTTTGCACGAGCTTGATTTATTGATATCGTTTATGAAACAATTTTTCACCACGAGTCAGTAAGTTTCGCTTGAAGTTCAAATCTTCCACCACGAGCCAGACTCGTAGCCTTTGACCAAAAAAGCTTAATCATATTTCTATCAAACATTGTGAAGTTTTGAAGACGAATTTTAGAACACCCAAACCCCGTTTCACTCTAGAATTTTATTAAATTCGATACATTGAAGCTTTTTTTTCCCATAATATTTGCTTTGGATGAGAAACAGTTTGTTATTTTACATATTTCAACCGACTGAACTTTTTGATTGTATTCTAACTAAGAACCTGATTCGTGATTTTAGTTTACGATATAAATTCTTTGGCACGAGTCTGATTTGTTGATTTTGTTTATGAAAAAATTTTATAACGAGTCAACATCAATGCCCAAATTCTCTACCACGAGCCAGACTCGTGGCCGTCGGTCAGAAAGTTTTATTTATTCATGTTTCTGTCAAATATTGTCATGTTTTGAAGGTGAATTTTAAAACACCCAAACACTGTTTCACTCTAGAATTTTATAAAATCCGATAAGCATTTTTTTCCAAAAAAAAAATTGGCTCTGTGGTGAGAAACAGTTACTTATTTCACCGTTTTTAACCGTCTGAACATTTTGATCAGTACTTCCTGGAACGACAACGATTGTCTTCCCGAAAACCTCGATTTCCAAGCTCAGGTAGTTCAGATTGGGTTCTCCTTAATGCTAACCCTAATCCAAACGTCTAGAGCTTACCTGATGCCAAAAAGAAGGAGACTTGTTTGCGGTGCCGTTTTTTTCCCCTGTTGCTGCTAATTTCATTATTCGATCCACCCAATGCGGTGGTCCCTCAACCATTCGGAATGGAACCGGCACCCGGGGAAAACATATCTCCGGTCAATTAAAAGAAAACGCCGCTGCCGACAATTCCCCTGAAGCGGAACCCTCCTTCGAGGAATCCAAACTCTTCCCATATCGCTGCGATCCCGCTCAAGAAATAGGTATTGAATGCTCGCGAGGAATTTTGAAAATAATTTAATCGATTTAATTAGAGCCTATTGACACACACTCGCCTCCGGAGTTCGGCGAATTCTTCATTTGGAAAACTAAAAGCTTAGATAGAGAGACGCTAAGAAATAAAGTAGTAAAAAAAAAATACAACAAACGGGTGCAGGTAATTGACCAGCAGCAGCAGCAGCATTTGGCCGTCCAACGACGATGATGATGGTCGTAAAAATCACTGGACCATGGAAGTTTTTTTTTCGGTTTGGGAGTAGCAGCCGCCGCGGATTAATTGGTGCTAATAATGACCATTGTTTATGGTTTATTGCGCTTTTCGGATGATTTCGGGGGAGGAGCTTCTCTTGAATGGGATGTGTTCTTTTTTTTTTTTATTGGGAGCGCGCGCGTTATCGCCAGGATCTGCACAATAACACAAACATTGGATTAATCACGTTGAGCTTCTACTCGTTTTTTCTCTCAATTTTGTTGGTGGAACGTTCTAATCAATATTCTGACCAGGTGTGGTTTCGATGTGTCTTGTTTGGGGAAGATTAGTCCAATAAGTCTTGGATGGGATTCAAGTCATTAGTCACTTGTTTAGAAGTCGTTCTGCATCGCTAAACCGTGACAAACTAGCTAATGGGCTTAGAATGATCTGCGTTCGGGGGTCATTGATTTGGTTCGAGTTCAAGTTCAGCAATTAGCGATGCAGAGATCTATATCCGGTTAAATTAGTACTGGTCTAAGTTGAGCCAAAATTTAACAGAATAATTTTCGTCTTATGAAAGTACCATTAGTTAAAAACGATAGGGTCAAACTTTATAAATCCTGAAACTCACTAGGGTGGTAATTTAAGACCAATGTCTTTCATTTCGAAAGTCGCATCTTGTAATGCTACGCAGCATCCTCCAAAACCATCAATATATATCCTTAAAAGGGAAATATTTTTCCTTATCGAACATTCGAATCTGAATTTGCGATTTCAACGGCTTTTCTTCCGGCCTTACAGACGTTATGATTCAAAAAATGCCTACGGTTACAAGGATCTTACAGACTAAACGATCTTATTGGCCTCAACGAGCTTTATGCCTCATCGACCTTGGCTATTGAACGGTTTTACGGTTTTCAAGACCACTAAAATTGACCTTTCCAGCCAAAACGTCGATAGTTGTTCAAAGAAACTCGTATCCGATGGGCTTTTGGCCTCAGAGACTATCCGGCTTAACAAACCTCTGACTTCGACAAGCTTTTGACCTCAACTATTTTTCTACGAAAACGATGGACGATCTTTTTTTTTTGATATGGTGATTATCTTATCGAATAACTGCCTCAACTAATTGCGAGTATTTAAGGATTTTTTTTGCAGCAAATCCATCTCACATGACTTTGGTGCAAAAAAAATCCTTAAATTATATTTTACTAGATACTTTATTTCGGCCTTAACAATATTCTTATGTCCTCAAAATGTCGTTCCTTAAATCTTAACTTCTAGAGACCCTAAGAGCCTCCTGTTGTGTAAACATTTTAAAATAAGGTTTCCAGATTTCACGGTTTAATCCGGATTTGCCCGGATACTTAATGCAAAATTTGGGAACATTCCGGCCCAGCCCGGTTGTCCGGATTTCCTCGAAAAATGCTCGGATTTTTCCCGGATTTATTCACAAATTGTTCTGTAATTTTTTTTAAATTTTTGCCTCTAAAACGATTTCTTTTAGCAAGCTTTATAAAAATAATCAATGGAAGCCTTAAATACGATTCAAAATCTGTCGATGAGTTTTGATGAAAAACTTTTGTTTTGCAATTTTTTTACTTGATTTTTGTTGAGTAATTTCTGGGTTTTTTTTTATTTTCCCGGATTTTGCCAGGTTTTTATATAAATTTGTCCGGATACGCGCTGAAAAAATTCTGGCAACCTTATTTTAAAGGTTATGTAGACCGTGACGGCAGTATTCTTGCTCCAGCAATATTTTTAGCCTTTAATGAGATTCTTAATGACCTTCCACCATTTAGAATCCGGACATTACAATCGTGTGCATTTTAAAAACTATTCATTTGATCGAAAAACTTTCTATGGAGGAAATGAAGGTGTTAATATGATATTTAATGTAAAAATTAAAAAAAAATTATCAATGATTTAAAGATATACCCTTACTATTTCATAATTTTTTTTTTTTTGCACACTTTTTTCAGTCATGTTTTGATCTATTATTTTTACCACAGAAGCAAAACCTTTGCAAAATCATGATATTTTACACAAACTCACCTGGAAAAAGCAATTGGAATCTGATTGGAACCTTTTCATGAGTAGGCATCTCGAAGAATTTGATCTCTTAAATCCGGTTTTCACATAAATTTCTTTGTCCATCAGAACAAGAAGAAAGGTTCCACTCTGATGCTTGGTTTGAACTTTCTGTGGATCCTAGAGTGGCTCCTTATACTTTTTAACCATTTGGTACAAAAAACAAAAATCAGAAAAAAATCACTAGTTCATGAGTTTTCAAGTCGACAATCAAGAATTTTCGAGACGCAAAATGCGCAAATTTGTGCAAAATTATTTTTACCATGTCTTTTTGCATTGTAAATATCTCAAACACGTTAACTTAAAAATCTGGCAAAAATAGACAAGATAGTCCATTTTCATAACCAACACAACGCTGCTAAAGTTTTGCATATCCGATCTTCAGTAATGTAGCTATCACTGAAATGAAGTGTTCGGATACTAAATGATCATCGCTTTAGATTAACACAATTTTTCTGGCCAGTTTTTGAATTCCAACCTGTTTTTATCTGATTCAAAATTGATCCAGAACGTTCGTAACACCATTTAACTTTATGTTAATAAAGAAATTATACATTTTGAAAAAGTATTATAGCTCAAATGTTAAGTTTTCTAGAGCCAGAGGAAAATCTCTTCAACACCTTTAAAAAAACCAACATTATTAATCACATTAACCTAGTTTTAATTCGATGAAATAATCTACATCCTTGTAGAAAAAAAAACAAAAGTGGTACTATTCTTATTTCGCACTTTTTTCATATTTTTAGTCCTCAATGTCAATTATTTCATCCAAAAAGCAAACTTTTGCTTAATATATTCGTTGAACAATTTGAAACAAATTGTAGAAGAAAATTTTGATGATTTTCAATCATTCATATTTTTACAAGTAAAACACATAGTGGTACTATTCTTCTTTCGCTCACAGTATAAAGTTTAAAAAAATTGTTCAGACTTCCACTGTTACCTACATAAGGTCGATAAGGCTAGAAGCAGTTATCCTAATGATCTTCGTCTGCCTTATCGACCATTTATGGCATCTTTTAACCTAAAATATTCAAAAACCTTCGTACGAAAGAACCAAATTTAAAAAACTTCTTTCGATCTAGACGGCTTTCAATCATAGCGATCATCCTTTAGTCTAAGTTGCCTTATCGGCCGTATCTTTCAAAATCGACGACTTCTTCCAATTTCCATAACAAATGACGCTTTTTCGGCTACTGAACTGCTTCAATGATCTTTCCTCAGTGTGAACAGCCTCAACGGCTTTTTGTAGCCTTATTCTTTTTTTTTCTCTAAAATATTTTCAGCCTTATTGATACTAATTTTGTTAGCGATTTTTGCAGTCTGTCTGCCTCATCGGTCTTTTTAGATTTTTGTTTTATATCTTGATAACCCTTTTCGCTCACAAAGTCTCTTTTTTTAGATCCTTTTCTAGATTGAAAGCCCAAATTTAATATTTTCAGCGTCTACTACTCACTCATACTTTGAGTAAAATTCTTTCAGCATCAATGTAAGATTTTCTGCCTCATCGGCCTTCCATTCGAATGCATTGGCTTCCACGACCTTAACGAGTTTCCTTGGACATTTACAACCCTAATGATCCTACTACTTTCACCCTCAACGAACCCTTCTATCTTCATTCAGCTTTATAACGCAGTCACATTACCACGGGATAAAATTTATCAAGAAGTTTTCATTGAATTCTAATCACAACTAAGGGGCAGCGTCATAATGTATTGGCTTCCCAACACTAATTGCCGTTGACAGCTGAACCCCAATAATCGATTAAATCTTGATCAAGGAAGTTTTCGAAACTACTAAGATCCCACTGCCGAAGCAGCTGAACTTGTACTCTTAGAAAAGGAAAAAAAAGTAAAAATCAAATAAAACAGCATGCAACTTCCCGACCGACTGACACTCTAGGACGAGGACGACGTTCCTTCGTTGGTTCGGTTCATAAATATCTAAAATGTCTGCGTCGCCGGCTGAGAGCCGTCTTTCGAATTAGGGTGGTCTTAAATACTCGTCTGTCTGTCTATCTGTGGGTGTTTGTGTTCGATGTCTGGTTCCTTAAAGCCGTGTCGTCGTCGGTGGCAGCTAGCCGGCGATCTTGTTTTTCAACTCTGCAGCTAGTAGTATCTTTGTGTGGTGAGTCTGGTTGATGCATGCATAAAGTTACGTTTGGTGGTGGGATTTGACGACCGGAGAGGAGAGATCATGTGGGAGTGGGGCCCGGGACAAGTGTTGCAAAATATTGCTCGCCTATTAACGGTCGACACGCGGATCATCTTCTTCTTCTTCTTTGAGGACGACCGACCGACCGATTGCAAACACCGGGCGGCGCGACGCGGATTTGATCTTTGCAGAGCAATAACAAAACAGCCTCTCAGCCAGGAGCCAGTCAGACAGACGGACACTACTGGGTGGTAGAGGTTATGGGTACATGTTGGAAGAAGGGTTTCTCGGAATCGATCTATGGTTTATAGCGTAGTTTAAGAATAATTTTCTTTTTTTTTTCTTATTAATCTTCTGTAAAAAATCGCAGAATTGAATAACATTTATGTCTGCATTGAATTAAAACTAAAAACGATCCAATTTACTCTATTTTAATTAATTATTTTTTTACATGGCAACCGTCAAATACGTCGAATCCAAGAGTGTCAAAATTAACGGACAACAGTTTCTGTCTTCTAAAGAAGTGTCATGACAAAAATGCGATGACCAAATGGGTGGAGGCTTGATGAGTTGAGAGGGTTTATGTTTTCGATCAGCACTTAGACGTTATCGGCAAAATACCTTCGCAAATCCTTTGTTATTTGCAATTTAGTGAAAGGCATAAGATTTTTTTCAAATATATAAACATTTCATTAATGAAATTTTAAACATTATTCGAACATATTGTATGTTCAATATATTCACTCAAAAATTTAGTCTGAAAGCTCGACTTAAAAGACTTAAATTACAAAAAAAATTGGAGCTTTTTCGAAACATCCGGTCCAACTCGTTATCTCCAGCTCTAAATATGGCCTTTTTCTGCCCCACACAAATCATCCAAACATGGACAAATTCGCACCGGGCGGAGCAGGTTCTAATCTCGAATTACACCCGTCCGAGTCGGTGGCCAGACACGTCCGTTTTCTTTATTTGGGTGGCACTACATTAGCATAAAAATTGCCGTCTGGGTGAGTTTTTTTTTGCACGATAGCTTGACATTTCTTTCTCAAAACCCGTTCAACCAACAACCAAACGACCGATTCCTTTGGTGGTGGTGGGTTCACTTTCTGTTTGTTTTCGCTGTCTCCCGGGAACGTTCTTTTAAATATTCGCGCGCCATATCAAGTCAAATGATTGTGGATGCCGCCTTTGCTTGCATGCTTGCTTCCTTACTTCCTTCCTCAATGTTTTCATAATTTCGCCTCAGCTGCCGACGATCGAAAGTCAACACGTTCCGGTGGCCGTCCGTCCGTTTGTCGGCGTCTGGTGGGAATAAAGTTGTCTCTTTACGATTATTGCGGGTCAATTGGTATCACCTTTTTCCCGGGGATCCATGTCCTAACCACGGTTCGGTTCAGCTGCCTCCGGTGGTTTTGGTCGGATCAACTCAATCCGAAAACCATACTTCGAATCTAGTTGAGCTGAGCGGTGTCACTTCGATATTCTACGAGAAAACAAAATTTACCAGCTTGGCATCATGAAAGAAAATATCTTCAGAATATTTTAACTATTCTGAACTTTTTTTTTTTTGACTACTTCTATGCTAGCCTGACCTATTTGTTCCACTCGTCAGTAACTTGGTCAATATTGGTTCGATGATTCGTCATCGTTCCGAAAAGAAATTCGCACGTACGTCCACGCTTCCAAAAATTAGATTTAATTAGTGCCAATCTTGTGACCTGGCGGTCCTGGCGACTTTATTTGCTAATCGGATTAGCGGTCAGTACGCACTTCTTTTCTCCGAAAAGACGTAGGCAGGCACGCACAGGTTATCTGATACGTGCCGTCAAATTCGCACTATACTGGACAACGTAATCGACGGAATAATATGTGGAATTTATTTATTAACGCATTTTGGGCGCGAGTTACCAGGTACAAAAACGGATAAACCATTGTGACATTTTTTGCAAGTTTTCTAAAGATTTCATAGGTTTCTTTAATATATGTTGAAAACATGCTTTCTAAAATCTTACTGTCACACTATGGAAGTGCATAGTAAAGTTTCCCATGGTTGCATCGTTAGGCTGAAAGTAAGTGTTTTAAAGGTCTTTAAGGCCATTATGGTTCTAGATGACCAATTAAAGTCATGAAGACCGTCAAAGCCAATGAAAGGCCGATGAGGCTGAAAGTCGTTCATTGAATCTGAAGGAATGTAGTTCGTCAACGTCAAAAACAGTTCAGTTAGGCTGTTAAGACTGAAGGAAGATCTTACGAACCGAAAACGAGGCTTTGCGGGCAAAGAAGGTTATTAAAGTTAAAATAAGATTTTCGAGGTAGGAGGAAAATATTTTTAAAAAACTTAAATGCTTGAAAAAAGGCCGATAAGGCAGAACGGCTGCGATAAAATCGCTAAAGAAATAATATGTCATTTGTTGTGGAAATTGGAAGGAGTCGTCGATGTTGCAAGATGAGGCCGATAAGGCTGTTTAGACTGAAGGGTGATCGCTAAGAGGTCGTCAAGGTCGAAAGAAGGTCTGTTGATGTTTGAGATTAAATATCGTTTGGGCCAGCAACAATGTACCCAAATAACCAAAAGTTCCGAAAAACGGGCTCTTAAAAGCTTAAGCAGTTTTGTTTAACGAATGAATATCATTCTAACCAGCTTAAAAATTAAGTTCTTATCGATATTTCCAAAGTTCATAGTTGAGGCTATTCAGCCTCCTCATGTGACCTCGAATAACAAAGATAAATTCGAACCTTTTCGAAAATCTTCAACCAATTTCCTTCAAAATATTACGCAGTGTCGTCGTTGTCAAGCTTTTTGTCACGGCACTAAAAATTGTAGAATGAATGCCAGATGCATGCTTTGCGGCTCATTCGATCATGAAAAATCTAAATGCCTTTATGGTGGTGATAAACCAAAAACAGAATTTTTCAAGTGTGCAAATTGCGCAGGTAATCATTCCTCGAATTCGCTAGACTGTCCCATCAGGGCAAAAATTATTGCTTCTAGGAAAAATCCCAAAGTTTCCAGAAAAGTTTCTTCTCCTCCTTCCTCTTTTTCGTCTTCACACGTCGGGCCGGCAAACAACCTGCCTGTTCGCATTCAGCCTCGGTCTACATTGGAATCACGGCTGGGTAATACCCGAAGTGATTTTAATGTTACCTGTGCTGAATCTGCGCCACAGACTCGTTGTTTATCGTTCTCAGAGGTGGTTGAAAATGGGTTTCCCTCTCCAGGCATAACTAATAAAAATGGGAAAAAACCAAGTCTCAACGTTCATGCGAAGGCTTGGGAAAATCCCCGAAATTCAAATACTTGTTCTTCTCTTTCATTTTCTGATCCTAACAATTTTGTTGATTTGGGTGAGATTACTGAGGAAAAATTAAAATTTTTGCATCAAAATTTAATGGAAATGATGCAACTTATGTTGAAAGCAAATTCAATGTTTGAAGCTTTCCAAACTTCTTTTAATTATGCTAACAAAATTATTATGACTTTACGATTCCCTCATGGATCCAAATAGATGTTTAAATATTATGAATTGGAATGCTAGATCTTTGCTGGCTAATCAAGTTGAATTCTTTTTATTTTTGAAAACTCAAAACATACATATTGCTGCCATCACTGAAACTTTTTTAAAGCCAGACATTAACTTGAAAAGCAATGCTTTCTTTAAAATTTTGCGAAATGATCGACTTGATCGACAAGGTGGGGGTGTAGCTATTGTCATCAATAGTCGTCTCAAATTTAGACTTCTTCCTTCTTTCAATACAAAAGTCTTAGAAACAATTGGAATTGAATTAGAAACTTCTATGGGGAAAATTATAATTATTGCCGCATATTTGCCTTTTCAATGCAGCGGTGAACAGAAAAATTTTTTGAAGGGAGATTTACAAAAACTCACCAGAAATAAATCTAAATTTTTTGTTATTGGTGACTTTAATGCAAAACACCGATCTTGGAATAATATTTCATCAAATTCAAATGGGAATATTTTATTTAATGACTGCTCTGCAGGTTATTACACTGTTGAATATCCTAATGGGCATACTTGTTTCTCTTCGATTAGAAATCCTTCCACAATTGATTTGGTTCTAACGGATTTAGGCGAGCATTGTAGTCAATTAGTTACTCATGCAGACCTCGATTCAGACCACCTTCCAGTAACTTTTTCTTTATCCCAAAGTCCCATTGAAAACCCTTTAAAATCAACTTTTAACTTTCAAAAAGCTGACTGGGAGCGATATAGGAATTTTATTGAACGTAATTTAGATGTAAACGTTCCACTGAATTCAATTGAAGATATTGATTTGGCTGTAGAAAATTTGACAACTTCAATAGTCAATGCTAAAGCCACTTCAATACCCAAAGTTAAACATAAATTTAATCAACCTTTAATTGATGATGATCTTCAGTTTTTGATACGACTGAAAAACATTCGTCGACGCCAATATCAACGTACTAGGGATCCTTATTTGAAATTTATTTATTGCGACCTTCAAAAAGAGATCAAACGTCGTTTAAATTTCATTCGTAATGAAAATTTTGCCAAAGCAGTAGAGGACATAAAACCCTACTCAAAGCCATTTTGGAAATTAACTAAAATTCTGAAAAAGCCCCAGAAGCCAATTCCTACTTTGAAAGACGGGGATAAACTTCTTTTAACGAATGCAGAAAAAGCTCAAAAATTGGCCCAACAATTTGAGTCTGCTCATGATTTTAATTTAAACGTTGTAAGTCCAATGGATGCTCAAATTTCCCTTGAATTTGATGATATTCTTTCAAAACAAAATGTATTTGAAAGTTCTTGTGAGACAAATATTGATGAACTTAAATTGATTTGCAAAAAATTTAAAAATATGAAAGCCCCAGGGGAAGATGGGATTTTCTATATTCTTATTAAAAAGTTGCCTGAAAGCACTTTAAATTTTTTAGTTAAAATCTTCAATAAATGTTTTCACTTGGCTTATTTTCCCAATAAATGGAAAAATGCCAAAGTAACTCCAATTTTAAAACCTGGAAAAAGTGCTTCAGAGCCTTCAAGTTATCGACCAATTAGTTTGCTTCCATCTTTAAGTAAACTATTTGAGAGAGTTATTTTGAATAGAATGATGATTCACATTAATCAGAATTCTATTTTCCCTGATGAACAATTTGGTTTTCGTCATGGACATTCTACTACACATCAACTTTTGAGTGTAACTAATATGATTAACGCTAGCAAATCTGAAGGTTATTCAACTGGTGTTGCTCTTCTTGATATTGAAAAAGCTTTTGACAGTGTTTGGCACAAAGGTTTAGTAGCTAAATTAGCTCGATTTGTTTTTCCTGTATATCTCACCAAAATTATTCAAAATTATTTGAATAGCCGAACTTTGCAAGTAAGCTATCAAAATTCATGCTCTGAAAGGATACCTATTAGAGCTGGTGTCCCTCAGGGTAGTATACTTGGGCCTATTTTATACAATATTTTTACTTCTGATCTTCCTGATGTCCCAGAAGGAAAAGGTAGAAGATTATTTGCTGACGATACTTTGCTTTCAGCCAAAGGTCGAAATTTACGGGTGGTACGCAGTAGATTGCAACAAAATTTAAATTCCTTTTTGAATTACTTGAAAATGTGGAAAATTTCTCCTAACGCTTCCAAAACTCAACTTATTTTATTTCCCCATAAGCCAAGAGCTCAATTTTTAAAACCTAATGAAAATCATTCCATAACTTTTAATGGGGTTTCATTAGAATGGTCTGATCACGTGAAGTACTTGGGACTTACACTTGATCGGAATCTTACTTTTAAAAATCACATTGAAGATATTCAATCTAAGTGTAATAAATATACTAAATCTCTTTATTCTCTCATCAACAGGAAATCCAAGTTGTGTCTGCGAAATAAGTTACTTATCTACAAACAAGTGTTTCGACCAGCGATAATGTATGCAGTTCCGATTTGGTCTAGCTGCTGCGCGACGAGGAGGAAGGCCATCCAGAGGATTCAGAACAAGGTTCTGAAAATGATTTTGCGGCTTCCACCTTGGCACAGCACCGAAGATCTTCATCGGATTGCAGGCATTGGATCTATCGAAGAGATGGCCAACAAAATCATCTCCAACTTCAGAGGCAAATCGATGCAGTCTTCCATCGCAGAGATTCGTTCTCTTTATAACTAGTTTAATTTTAGGATAGTGTTTAGTTTTAAGTTTAAAATATTTTTGCCATTACAGGATGTTCTCCTACATTAAATTCTTGATTGCGCTAAGCAAATTTAATTCTTATAAATAAATTTTTAATATCTAGTTAACTATAGGGCTCTGAACAGTTCATTATTGAGCTGAACA
This sequence comes from Uranotaenia lowii, assembly GCF_029784155.1. Classification (NCBI taxonomy): domain Eukaryota; kingdom Metazoa; phylum Arthropoda; class Insecta; order Diptera; family Culicidae; genus Uranotaenia; species Uranotaenia lowii. Next base: position 193,520,584 of record NC_073692.1, on the reverse strand, counting down.
CCTAATTTAATGAAAAAATGTAATATAAATGTAATGATGAATTGATACCAATAAAGACATATTTAGAATTTAGAACAAAGATATAAAAAATCACACTTTTCCTTGCTTGGGTTCTAAAACTATTTATTTTAATTTTATGTTAATGCTAAATTTGCATGCTTCATGATTTGAAACCTGAACCGTCCCGGTGAAAACTGAACACGCTAGATTTTAGATTCTTGTGAAACTTTTGTTCGCAGTTCCTCAAAATGGTTCTGGGATCAATCGAAGGGCTGCATAATTTTGGGATATCTTCAGTGGGAAACATCAAATTTCAAGCTCAGCTCATATTAAAAAATAAATTGTTGCTAGTTGCGAGAAGCTAAAGTCGATACTGGCTGGTGGTTAAGTTGCTCTAGGCGCTGAAGGTTTCCCTGCTTCGACTGTAATCATTACCCCGCAATTAAAAAAAATCAACCGAAAATTTTATCTATATATTTAAAAAACAATTTCTGTATGTTTGTTTGTTTGTTTGTTTGTCCTCTATAGACTCAGCCGTCTTAAGAACTAGAGAGCTGAAATTTGGCATGGATGCTCATTAGGACCAGGAATGATGAAAAATGTTTTTAGATTTTCGGATGACCCCTTCTGAAGGGGGTCGTCCATACAAGACAAATATTGTTTTCGCGATATTGACGTTAATTTTCGTCGGATCGTGTTGGAAATTTACGCTTGAGTGTTTTGAAAGACGAGCAATCGATTTCAGGTGTCAAATTTTGTGTAGGAGGTCAGCCAAAGGGTCGTCCATATTAACTATTCGCTGTTTTTGCGATATTGACGTTATTATACATCGTATTCAGATGATAGTTTGTACACGATAGTTCTGAGTGACGTGCAATCGACTTGAAGTATCAAATTCATTTTAAGGGGCCGGCAAAAGGGGTCGTCCATATTAAATTTTCAGTATCTTAGTGATATTGACGTTTTTATACATCGGATTGGGGTGAAAATTTGCACATAAGAGTTATAAGGGACAAACAACTGATTTCACTTATCCAAACTAAAATCAGGGGTCGGCCAAAGGGGTCGTCCATATTAACTATTCACTGTTGATGCGATATTGTCGTTATTATACATAGGATTCAGACAAAAATTGGTACACGAGGGTTTGGAGAGATGAGCAATGGATTTCAGGTATTAAATTTAGTGTAAGGGGCCGGCAAAGGGGGTCGTCCATATAAACCTTTCAATATTTTTGCAATATCGTCGTTATTATACATCGGATTGGGATGAAAATTTGCACACGATAGTTTTCAGGGACGGGCAATCGATTTCAGATGTCAAATGTTTTGCCAGGGGTCGACGAAAGGGGTCGTCCATATAAATTATTTTTTCACTGTTTTTAGCAATATTGACGTTATTATACAATGGATTGCATTGAAAAATTGCACATGGGAGTTTTGAGTGAAGGGCAATCGATTTCAGTTATCAAAGATTGTATAAGAGCCCCCGAAAAGGGTTTAGCTTTTTGGCAATAACTGCGTTGTTATGCAATGATTGAGTCGAAATTTATACACGTGTTTTTTTGGCACGGTCAATTGATTCCTGATTTCAAATTCAGTAGCAGACGACATACAAAGTGATCGTCCAATATTTTTGCATTTATTACTTAATAATGCATTCGGAAGTGCATCTGGAAAATGTCTGGCAATCGACTTTCATACAAACTGTTCATGACATATTCCAAGTTGAAAGCGAAACGGAGTTCGTATGGGATCAGCTAGTGTAAATATAAATATTGTTCAATAAAAAAACGATGTGAATTATACTTAGAATACAATCTTTTTTTAAACAATTTATTTATTTATGGATTTTATTCATTGTTCGTATATTCGTAGCTTAAATTTTTAATATTCTGTCTTTAATTCTTATACAAATTCTAACGTTGAAATAGTGATCTGATAACTTTTTAATATTAAACTTTACTGCATTTTAGACACAACTCAATTTGCAGTGAAGTTGTATAGAAGTTCCGCATGGAACCAAAAAGTTTGAAACATTTCTGCATGGACAAAAAGGTTCGTGAGAAGTTTGTAACGAAAGCCAAACTGATACCCAGATTTTTAAGGTATTTAGAGCGCACAAAAATGTTCTATACTATTTGTTTAGACTTTTTATGTTCGTTCAAACGTACAAATCAAGCACTTATGCAACACATTCTTCATTTATCTCAAGTTCATTTTATTAAGCAAAATGTGAACTTTTAATGTACAAGATTAAGTAACTGCTCGCCTTTTTGTAACAAAATTGTTACAGAAAGATCGTTAAGAGCGAAAACAGTTTATTCAAAATAAATGGAAGCGAAGTTAAAAACAAGCCGTTAAACCTGAAGGAAAATCTTCAACAACGATGGAAGATCGATAAGGCGAAAAATGTATTAAAAAAAAAGATAGTTTATATTGAAAATTGATCTGATTGACAAAAAACCAACATTGGTTATCAGTTATAAGGAATTTGACCAAAAGATTTTTTTTGGCTCGATCAAAAATCCACGTAAATTTTTTTTCCATCCGCATAAGCGCTTAATACATTGTATGTTCTATCATATCCGATTTAAACTGACTTCAGACGACATTTTATACGATCTTTCCACTATGCAGTTGGAATTGCGATTCGCAACACCATTGTAAACGACTTAAGTTATTTTTTCTGATACGATTTCATGTTTGCTGGGTTGTTGTCGATCCCGAATGAAGGTTTTTGAATCCTAACGAAGGTAGAATACAAAAGTCGAAGAAAGATCATTAAGGCCAAATGAAATTTTAAAAGTAGAAGACAAGTCGTTATGACTAACGGAAAGTATGCAAGGCCCAAGGAAGATCATCCTGACAGGAAAAAAAGTGTCAAACGCCTGATAAAAATTGAGTCGAAAAAAGATGTTTATGTCGAAAGAAGATTAAGGTTTTCAAAGATTCGCTGTAAAATCCCAAAGATTGAGGACATCAGATACATCTAAAGAAGCATGTTAAGGCAGCAGTAGTTTATAAAGGTCGAAGCACCGGAGATCAGTTTAAAGGAAAGGAAGTTATAATAAAGTCACTTAGACCGAAAATTTGAAGAAAGATTTACAGAGGCTGGCGAGGATCGTTCACTTATTGACAAAACAAAACCACATACAAAAAAAATCTAAGAGGCCAACGAATGATGGTCAGCTTTGGAGGGTTGAACAATACCTATTTTTATTCTGTCGCTAGTCAACCAGATGTGATTTGCTTCACATTTTAATTTCTACAGTACCAAGATGGTTATTTCAAAGTTTCTTATATGTATGTTCTTCTATTTACAATGCCTTATCTAAAATATATATTTCAATCACTTTTTGGAATATGAAATTTCAATTTGCAAATTTTTCAGAAATGCCCTGAGTTATATTTCAATGTATGAAATCACCATTGTCCCCCTTCAATTTTTAGAGAGACCATGAAATTCAATCTCAAATCCTGGCCAAATCTAGCAAAACCTAGGAATTACTCATCAAAAATCAAGAAAAAAATGAAAATTATTTTGAAATCAAAATTTATCAACAGATTTTGAATTGTATTTCAGGATTTCAAAAAACTTTTTATGATTTTTTTATGAGACTTTCTTAAAAAAATTCGTTTTATACACATAAATAGACCAAAATTTTCAACACAATTGATTATTTTGGTTTGATTTGAAAATAAAAATAAATCTGGGCTTTTCCAATGAAATTCGGGCAGCCGGACCAGACCGAACTTTACCCAATTTTTATATTAAATATCCCGGCAATGTGGCAACCTTAGTCTCAAACCATCATAGCAACATTTATGTATGACACCCCAATACCCCCCCCCCACCCCCTTTTCACTCTTAATCTTCCCACTTAAAGGAGAGAGTGTTCTCAAACCATCATAGAAAGATTTATCTTACCCAATAACTCTCGCATCCAAACTTGGTTCCATCTTCCCAGTTTGTTTTCGAGTTATACTAAAAATATTATGATGCTCCCTCTTCCCCACACTGTATTGTAAAGGAACCCCCTTCTTTTTTTTCCTCATGGATGGAGGAAGGATCTCAAACTATCATAAAAGATTTCTCCTATCCAAATACCCTCTTACCCTCTATTTGCTCTATTAGTTCTCGAATGGTTTAGATAAATTAAGCTTGCCAGATTGCCCGGTTTTATCCGGGTTTGCCCGGATATTTGATGCAAAATTTCGAGAAAGTCCGGTCCGGCCCGGTTGCCCGGATATTGTGAAAAAAGTTCGGATATTGTCTGGTTTTTTTCACAATTTTCACAAAGAAACAAAAAAATCAAAGTTTTTGAGTAAGTTTCAGCAAAATCGATTAACGGTATGGAAATTTTCAACGGTTGTTTCAAATAATTTATAAACCTTTAAATATTTAAGTGTTCTAAAAAATTTTTGGAAGTCTGCAATTACATTAATAAAATATTGATTTCATTTTTTAGCATTTTTTCTTTGCTTTTATATATAATAACACCTCAATTTTGCCCGGTTTTTGCCCGGTTTTTTTATTTGAAAAATTGAAATCCATGCCCGGATTTTGCCAGGTTTTTTTAAAAAATGCCCGGAATTGCTAGGCCCAGATGAGAGTGGAAGAATTCTGGCAACCTTAGTTTATATGACTTAAATTTAGCTTCAATTTGGACATTTTAAAAACTGTTTAAAAACATGCAATTTTGTTTTGGCCATGACTTAGTTGTCTGTTGTTGCAGTTATTGCAGATCGGATCGACTTGTTTGCGAGCTTATAAATTGCACCTCATTTAGATGGCTTAGCTCAAAAATAGCCGATCAAAATTTTCATGTTTTTGAGGGGGTGATCCCAAACTTTCGGCCGGCAGTGTTTGGTCGAAGCAATCTTCCATATTATTAAGGGATTTGGTTCCAAACTTGTATGTTAGATATAAAAATTTAGTTGTAGCTTTGTTTTCTTTTCCTTGGTTCTTATTTGTGTTTGTTATGATACTGCACAACTTTTTTCTTAAATTTTTATTTTACTTCGAAATTTTAATCTTTTCATTTTTACAAATACCTGAAATTTTGTATTACAGAACTCTGGATTCTAAAATTTAAATATTGTCTCTACATTTTCTGAGAAACCTTGGCACAAAAAACTTATTGCTTTTTCTGTAGGGAAAAAATATGCTCAATGTAAAGTTTGATTCTCCATTTCTAATTTTATTTTCTAAACACTCAAAAGCTCTAAGTCGAAAAAAATAGCTGTAACTCTCAATTCTCTGGACCGGATTTCATCCAATAACTTTTTTTAAGTTACTAAGAGAGATGAAATATAGTTTATTTATCTATTTTCTCGTTTCATAAATTTTAGCTTCATACATAATTGAGGCTATGCAAGGACAACTTTTTTTTAAGTTTTCACTAGTTTGCCCTCTTTTATTTCTGAATTCTCTGAGTCTCGTATTTTCTTGAACTTCTGAGTCTCTGAATTATTCATTTTCTTCAGAATTTTAATTGGATGAACATTCTGGAAAAATCAAATTGGTGAATACCCAAGTAACCAAAATTTTCATGAAACGGTCTCTTAAAAGCTTACTCAGCCCTGTTTTAAGGCTGCATAGCATTGTACTAAGCTTTATTTAAGTTCTTATCGATATTTTAAGCAGGGTGGATAAAAATCAGAGATTTTTCAATAAAATCTCATTTTTATGATTTTTATCGGATTTTTTTGTATATAGAATTATGATTAATTGCAGAATAAATTGCATTGTAGGGAAATATTTTAGCATCCGAAGGTTTTTCTATCATGTGATTAGGTTGAGTTGTTTAACTCAGCTTTATAAAAGCTGTATAAGTGTAACATGCATGAGTCATGATTTTTAAAATTCTTCAAAGACAAATGCTTTTCAAACTAAATCCACATCATTTCGACTTTGTATCTAACAACTCGAAACGATTGACGATTGTCTGAAAAATTTAGTTAAATCCCTTCGAACTAATTCCATATTAAAACATATTAAAATGGTTAATTTCAGTGCAATTCCTTTACTGAATGAAAATATTATCGAAATTCACCATATACTTTTTATAGACGGAGTACGAGTTGGCATTTTACATTCAATCAGCCTTCTTCTTCTCTTGGTTCAGAAAAATCTAAAGATCAAGCAAACTGAATAAATTCTAGTTCATAACTTTTAAGCATCGAGATTTAAGCAAAAAAACATGAAAAATCAGAAGATTTTATTAAAAAAAGAAAAGAAAATTGACTTCAGTTTGTTTGAAAGAATTGAACAAAAATTATTTTGAGCGGACTTGAGCGAACATTGTTTGGGTTATTTAATTGAAATGCCAACTTTCCAAAATTTCAATCAAAATATCTTCATTGAATTAAATTTGAGTAATATTTATGAGGTATGTCCACGTGGACATTATCCAAACCCCTACCCCCTTTTTCGTGGACAAGCATTCGACATCCTCGTCAATCACAACTTGCTGAATATCCCCAAGGTGCAAGAAAAAAATCAATTCTAAATTCCCAAGGGGTGAATGAGCTTTGGATGCTTAAAAATGAAATAAAAAAAATCATTCCATATTTATTAAATTTCAGGTATTTTATTCACTCAGAAACTTAACAGAATCAGAAACACTTAATAGAATTCAGTGATTTAAATCGTGATTAAAATCATGATTTAAATCCCTTTGGTTATTTGATGTTTATAACCTTCTTGAGCGTACATTAATGTTTTATGATACTTTTTTTAACCTTCCGTGTTCGACCAAAGTTCGATAAAAAGCATTCGAGAGATACTCTCCAGAGTACGTTTCATGCAGCCAAATGTGAACTTCAAAAGTTCAAAATATAGTATTTATGTGACTTCGGGTTACTTGGGTAAGGACTGAAATACTTTAATATATTTAACCTTGATGATTCTGTGAATTAACGTGTAATTTGGCTAGCTTAGACCAAAGTATAAGTTTTTTTTTGTAAATGTTGTACAAATAAGAATTGGTCAAAATAGGAAGAATGATCTTTGCAACACAGAATTTTTTGGATCGATTCTTTAGCATGAAATATATTGATTATATCGGTTTATTTTCGATTCTATCTTTTGATCTTTGGATTATTTTTCTGGATGAGCCGGAATATATGGATCCAATTTTTATTACCGATTTTGGACATCAAATTGAATTGGCTTTTGTAATTTTTTTTATCTAAAGCTTTCAGTATTTTGAGTACCTAAATTAAAGCGATAGCAAGCATTTTTTTATACATGAGTAGAAGGTTAATGGTTGTTTAAAAAAATTTCAAATTCTTCAGTAATGCTCTAAATCATATTTCAATGTATGAAATCCCCATTGTCTCCTTTAATTTTTTAGAGGGATCTTGAAGTACAATTCAAACATGTTTTGCATAACTCAATCATTGATTGGTAAATTCTTGATGAATGCAATACAATTCATATGATAGCTCTTTTTTCCATTTTCCTGCTGCAAGAATAATCATTCCTCGTACAAAAATACCCTCCAATAATATAGGAGCACCTTCCCCTTTTTCAGTTAGTCGCTGGAAGCAAAAAGGGTCTAAAATAAGGTTGATAGATTGCCCGGTGTTATCAGGGTTTGTCCGGATATTTAACACAAAATTTGGGAACAATCCGAACCGGCCCGGTTGCTCGGAGGTCATCGGCAAATCAATAAAAAAAACAGTTTGTGTTGTATTTTTTTTAATTTTTGACTCCAAAACGAATTTTTTTAAGCAAGTTTGGCCAAAATAATCATGAAAGGTTTTTAGGAAGCCTAAAATACGATTTTAAAACTGTCGACGAGTTTTGACGTAAAATGTTTTTTTTTCTTGATTTCATTTGAGTGATTTCTGGGTGTTGACAAAATTGACTTAAAAGAGAGAGGGATCTCAAACCATTATAGAAATATTTATCTTACTCAATAACTCTCTCTTGTCAATTTTGGTTCCATCTGTCCGATTAGTTTTCGACTTATACTAATAATGAAATGATGCACCCCTTCCCATCTTAATATTGTATGGGAGCCCCCCCCCCCCCTCCTTTTTTTTCTCTTATGGATGGAAGAAAAAGTCTCAAACTATCATGCAAAAATTTATCCTATCGAAATACCCTTTCCGCCCATTTGTGCTATTACCCGATCAGGAGAGCATATCAAAATAAGAACTTAAATATATCTCAACGAGATATTTATATCTTTTTCAGTTAGAATATTGTTCTCATAATTTTCGACTCTTAGTTTCTTGAATCTTGATTATATCTTATTTCGATTGGCATTCTTGAATAGGATTGAACTCACTTTCAACGATAAAGAATTTGTTTCAAATTGTTATAATATATTATAACCGTATCTTATTTTGATATGCCTATAACTTTCCATGAAACACGGACATCGAAGTTATCGGCCCAAACCGTACTTTATAATGATTTTCACTCAGCAGATTCATAAAATTGAATCAAATTTTTGGGATACCAAAAATGGAGCATGATTTTAGCGAATAGTGTGGGTTACTGACATTCCACTACAAGTTTTTCTCGAAGCATTCATATCTTGATAAGTTATAATTTTGATAGGATTTGTTCTGCCTAATATCAAACTATGCTATCTGAACCAGATATAATCTTGATAGGAGCATATCTAAAACTGATATAATTTAGCTGTGATCGTATAGATTTTTTTATATAATTTGAGATATTTTAACATCCTACGAGTACTGAATTATAACTCATTTAGATAGAAAAAAAAATTAGTATCAAAATATCTCATCTTGATATAATTTTGTTTTTCCCTCCTGATCGGGTAGTTCTCGAATTGTGCTTTAGAATGTATGGGAGTCCCCCAACATCACTTTTTTTTCCCACTGTATTGAGAGAGGGATCCCAAACCATCATAGACAGATTTCTTGTACCATATTAATATCCTCGATTAGCTTGATTAGTTCTCCAGTCTTGCTAAAAAATTTTTGGAAGTCTAGCTTCCTCTTTCTATCTTACCACTGGAAGGAGGGAGAAGTCTCAAACCAGTCCTAGAAAAAATCTGCTATTCAAAAATCTTCTTATGCTAAATTTGGTTACATTTGCTCGATAAGTTCTGGAGCTGTGTATAAATTCCGAAATTTACTCCGTAAGATCTGATCTTTCAGAGTGAATATTGAGTCAATATTGAGAATTTTACATAACAAATTATAGTGATTGCTCGAAGAACCTAGCGAAAGTTTCCAGAGCTCGACATATAAATTTGTTATCACAAGGTATTTTTTTTATTATATGAGGTTTTTTTGCAGTGCATAGATTTTGAATATTTTGAAGCATAATATGTTGCTCAAAGTAAAACTGTTCTAATGCTACAGCTCCAAGTATCCTTGTATCGAACCTCAGACGAATCGTTTGCAACCTCGAATTAGAAGTTCAATGAAATCTTGTGAAATCGAACCAACCGGAATGAATCATAACCCCACTTTTAGCCATTCATGTTGTCTAACCGAGTTTTTTCCTCTTCTCTTCCTTCGTTTCAGGTACGTTAAGCTCTCCTAGAAGATCATTCCACGGCGAAGACGACGTCTGCGTTTGAGATTTTTCTCGTTTTCAGTGTTCGAATTGCCCAAGGTATTTAACCCAGGCGTCATTAACCTTCCAAACAAACAAACAAACAAACAAACAAGCCACGCACACACTAAACTAACACATCTAAACTGCACAAGTTGTGCCAAAAATTCACACACATTAACCTTGACCATTACCCGAATGGCTGGCTGGTTCTATAATTTGCAAGTTCGCACGAAATTCGCCAAATGTTGTGCTGCTGAAACATAACAACTGCCCCTACTTTACTACTACAACTAATACAACTCTAAGACGAGATCATTTGCCCTGTTTTTTTAACTGTACCTGTCTGATTCGGTTTGGAGTTTTTTTTCCAACTGTTGATCACTCCAAGTGAGGTTTGTTGCTGCTGCAAAATTTTTCCCCAGAAGCGGCTGACTCTCTGATTGCCATCTATTTCCGTGAGATTCGCAAAAATTTAAATGGACTTTTTAATTGCGCACACCCGGCACACGGTTGTTTATTGTTGATGTTCCTGTTGTTGTTGCTCTTGTTGTTGCTGCTGCTGCTTCAAGATGTACGCAACGTGCGATTCCTGTTTTGGTTCAGTTGCGAAACGATGTTGCTTCTTACGCGCGTTTGTTGCTGTTGCTGCTGGTGGCTTTTAACATTTTACTGCTGCTGTTGGTCAGTTTTAAATCCCATCTCGCTATTTTGCAAATTGGCAACAGGGAGATATGCGCATAGCTAGGAGCTAGCGAAAAATAAAAGTAACAGAAAAAAATAAACAGATAACAAACCGAGCAGCAACAACGAGCTTTCTGCTGGCAGCAGATGGGAATCGGTTTGCTGGAATGCGAAAATTACGGTAAATTTGAGTGAGAAAGCTTCCTCCCCGAAAACGAGATTTCGGTACGATGAGTATGAAATAGTTACCAGCAGCGGAATAAATCGATTAAAATTGGCAATGCCCAAAATTGGCAAATGTGTTCGGTGGAGTAGAAAAGCAAACGTTTTCACTTGAGTCATGAAAAAAAAACGAAAGAAGATTGATCCAGCACCTGGCGGAAGTGGGAACTTTAAAACGTTTAACAACTAGTAGATACGGTAAAACTTTTACGAGTGTTGCTAAAATTAGCCTTTGCTATTGTTAAAATGGATGCGTTGTTTGAATGTTGAAATTAATGTTGCAAAAATGAATTCTATTTGAAGACTAGTGTGTAAAAATTCTTCGAAAATCGGAATTGCATTTATGATGCCTACAGTGGTCGGAAAATCGCTCAAGAAAAGCAATCAGGAATGGTTTCTAGCTAGAATGATGCTACCTCCGAGTGCTGTGATACGCACGTGGTAAAAGTACCCATTGAATATATGTCGAAAATCAACACTAACTTGATACAAGAAGATATACCATGCACCACCGGAGGCTACCGTTGCTATTCGTCACGTGGCTAATCGACGGTGATCGACATACTTGGTGATACATTTTGAACGTCGCTCCCTCAATCATTCCCGAACGTCTATCCTCGCATCATTGTTGATAATGCTCGTTATTGATAGACGATCATTAATGTTTCAAAAGGAAAAATCTGAATAAATACCAGGACCACATGTTCAAAAAAGCTGTAGCACATGCTGGACAGTTCATTGCGGTTACCTAGTCATGATTTTGTCCTTCTAGGCAAAACGAAAAATAAAAAATCATCTGATAGCCTACATAGATCGCTCAGAACTGATACATATCAGTTATGATCCTAAAGGTTGAAAGTCGTTAGGGGAAGGAAATCAGCATCGAGACGTTCGTTGCTGATAGTCTGCGTCCTTTTTTACCTCATCATGTATCGCAAAAGTGTTTCAAATACAGAAGCGTCGTTGTCATGCATGATTGTTTGTATGATTTGGTTGAAGAAGGAAAATTTGACTGCTTTGATTTTTTGGCTCTGAATGTAGTCATGCATGGCTCAGTGAAAATGATTGATTTTCGGAAGCATGGATGCCTATGCCTATTCCTAACGCTCTGAATCCTTTGGCCCATCACTTCTAGTTCTGGTGATATGCCGTTTAAAAAGTCTAAAATAACCATAAAATCAGTCTTTGATAACTAATAAACTAACAAAACTTTATCAAAAAAAAAAATTTATATTGAATCACTTTAAAAAGTGTGATCGAAAAAAATGCAACACTTTGTTTTGTGAATAACTTTTGAATGCATGGATGTAAATTTATGAAATTTTCAGCGAACTTTCTTGGTAATATAATGTTTACATATACAATTTTTCTGTGATGTTCTGTCAAGTGGTTTTTGAGATAGCGTCCAATAAAGAAATTTTTGACTTTATTTTTTGGACAACACGTGCGTCATCTATAATGTATACTGTGAACCACCTTTTTTCAAATCAAAGCTATTTTGATTACGATTGCTGTATTCTGATTTTTTAAAATTTTGAATTTGGTCGAAGTTAAAACAAATTTATCTGATTTTCCTTCTTTGGCACAAAAACAACATTTTTTACTTTTTATCACTCCACCATCGTTTTTGCGTAACGGCTCAAGTACCAGTCATTAAATTTTCCAATTTTTTCTCCTTAGTTATCTCGGGGAAATACAGGCGAGACTTTTCAACGAAAATTTTCTGGTTGGAAACCTGCCATGTGACCGCTAAAGAGTTCGTTTTGCTGTACATTGCGATTTTTTTTTTCTTATAAGCAGTCCAAATATTTTGCACACGATTTGACTACCGATTTTTTTTTATTTTACCGGTGGTCGGTTTTCTACCTTGTAGAAATGAAGTCAGGCCTATTTATAAGTCAGCTAGACTAACCAGTCAGAAAAATTTATTTTTTTTTATCACTTCCTCTATTCAAATTTTCGGATTGAGCTTGAAAATACTTCTCACATTCCTCTCCTCCACATTCCTTTCCTCCTCTTCACTTTTTTTCAAATTATAGGTCACAATTGGGTCCCCTAGGACTTCTTAGACGATTTAACATGTGAATGTTGGTCGAACAATTGATTTCCAGCTGTTTTGGGGTCTCCCACCGGGATTTCTCTGGATTTTTCTCGATCCTGTCCAAAAAGTTTTGTCAATGAAATACAGTATTATACGCTAGCTCAAAAACCACTTGACAGATTGTCGCCAAATTTTGTACACGTACACATTACACTACTAGGTAGCTTTACTGAAAATTTCATCAATTTCCATTCTTGCATTAAAAAATCTTTATTTTCCGAGGTGCAAAGGATTTAGTAGCTTTTTCGATTAATTTGGGTGTTCTGAATTCAAATAAGCAATAATGAAATCTATAAGCTTTTGTTTTTGAAAAACATAACTTCGGAAAATAGGTGAAAATCATTTTTAATTTTTACAAATTTACAAAAGTTTAAAACACTACAAATAAATTTTAAATTAAAATTTCAAATTAATTATCAATTCGCTTCAAACCGCAACTGGTTTCGACTTCTGCAAAAAAAAAAAAAGTTGAAGAAGTTTTGACCCAAATTGTTTTTAAGTTATTCTTCAAAACAAAAATCAAATTGTTTTGTTTGAGCCCAAAAAATCTTATATATAAAAATGGAGGCGTTTTCTTTGTAACACCACCACGTATGTATGGTCGGCCGGAATGAAGTGAAATTTGGTATCCAAGGGTTTTTCGGGTCAGAGATAGTTTGTATAATAGTTTCGAGATTATTATTTTTAATGGAAGGAGGGCTCCTATACAAAATCAACTAGAAACGGGACAAAACTCGAACAACTTGAAGACGATTTTCATGAAAACTGATTCACGAGCACGAAGAATTTAAAGAATTGTAAACATTTTACAACGATTTAAACGAGTAAAACGAAGTTTACCGGGTCAACTAGTTTTTTAAATTAAATAAAACCATTTTTCAACTTTCTTCTGAAATGCCAACTACATATGTTGATAATGATATCTCTTCAAATTTTCAAAAACAATCGAATGAACTTTTTTAGATCATTCATAATAATCAAAATATTATTCCTTAATTGAGTGAAGTATTTTGAGCAACTTCAAAATCAGTTTTTATTTCTTACGTGTAGATTTGTTGGTTTATTAGTTTTCAATGATTGATTTTGCTCACAACTAACTCATTTTTAAACTTATAAACTCTTTATCACGAAAACATGATAGACAAAATCTGACAAAAGATTTGAGTTCAAGACGCCAACATCGGCACTAAAGTGCTAGAGTCATAAATTACATTCTATAACTAATTTAATATTTTTTGGTTTAAATCCTTCTAAAATTTTTTATGTTCATATTTTATTTTACATTTTTAAATAAATTATCCGAATTTTTAAGCATTTTTATGTGTTTCCAAATAAATTTACCAAATTTTACAGTCAAATGATTTAAATTTTTTGAAATATTTTCAATAAGTTTGTCCTTGTTTTTCAATTCAGAATTTTTGTGTTCGGAAAACATAAACCTAAACCCATAAACCCAAATTTTTAAGAGGAAAATCATAGTTTCTACATTTTCTCCTTTCCAGGACTTAATATTTCAAATGACGGCGACAAAACATTCAGGGCTTGAAATTTTATCAAATAGAAACGTACGCATGAATATTTATTAACGTTCACTTACTTTAATTTTTTAAATTATCTTTTTTTAATCGATCAAAATTGATATTTTTTACCTAATAGAGAATTTACGTTTCAAATTTTGATCAAATATTTTTTTTTCATATTCAAGATATAGCAGTGGTATTTTTCAACCAACCCTTCCATTAAAAATTTGGGAATAAAATTTAAGTTATGATGAATAATTATTCACAATTATTATCAATTGGTTTTACAATTTTATATCATTTTTAATTTCTGACCTGATCTTAAATTCATTTTAAATTTCGGATTTAATTTCTTTTTAAATTTGGTGTTATGTTTCATGCGTTCAATCTGTGGGCATCGGGTATCGGACATAAACGATGCTTTAAATTCTGGTTTTCGGTCTATTTTCGGTTTGCTAATGGTTTTCATTTCTGATCCAATCTTTGAGATTCCAAACTGATGTTTTAAATTCGGTTTTAATGACAATTCCAAAGCATGTGTCGATTCAAATCTTAAAACTGATTTAAATGAATAATCTAATTTCTCAAGTTTAAACTGAAGTAGAATATTATGGATCCCGAAACCTTCACGGAACTTTTTTGAACACTTAGTTTGTGTTTTGTATCCATTTGAAACCAGTTAAACCTTAAATAAATTAATCAATCTTAAGTATTCCATCTTCGAATCTCGAATTTTTGGACTCAAGTTAGCTCAAATTATTCATATATAATTTTTAATGTGAGCCATAAATCTGTGTTTTGAACACTTGTGTTTCAAACTCCAAAATGAGATACGAGAGTGCAGATTTGAAATTCAAAGTTTTAATTCTGTATTGAGATTCGAGATTCATAATTCAGGATTTAATGTTAACATTAAAAGTTTTTAGATTTGAGGCGAGCTTCAAATCTCTGCTTCGAATCCCAATATTTTTGTTGACCCTGTTGAATAAGAAAGAATTAACGAATGAATGAAGTTATTCTTGATTCTTATTTTGAATCCCAGATCTTGATTATTATTTTGAATCCCAGATCAAGATTCAAAATTAAATGTTCGAAAATTCAAGAATCAGGTTTCAGGAATCGAATTTCCAGATGCATATTTAAAATTTCGATTGATGATTCAAGTTCCAAGTTCGAAATTCAAGATTTCAGATTCTAAATTCAAAATACTGAAATCAGGAATCAGAATAAAAATCGAGTAATAGAAAAATAAATATTTGGAATTCAAATTTCAAAATTCAAAATCGAAGTTACAAATTACTATTCGAGATTTTTATTCAAGAATCTAGATTTGAAGTTCACAATTTGCAACATTCACAATTCACAACATTTACAATTCACAATTCAGGTTTGAGATTAAAGATTTTAGATTAAAATTTTAAATTTAGTTTCGAGATTCCAGGTTTGAAATTTGAGATTCAAATATCAAAATATGATTCGAGATTCAGTATTTGGGATACGGTGTTTGAAATTAAAGAATCTGTGTTGAAATTCCAAAATCTGAGATTCAAGATTCAAAACTCATTCTTATTATTTGAGATTTGAGATTCAAGTATCAGGATCCCGATTTGCAATTTTTATTTGGAATCCAAAATTTAAGATTTTTTAACCAATTAAAAGTTAAGAATTGAGTTTCCAGTTTCACGATCGTGATTCAAATTTTAATTTAGCTTCGAGATTAAAGCTTCAAGATTCAAGAATCATACCCAAATTAAAATTCCATGACCAGTTGAGACGTTTGGAGCCAGAGGGATACAAAAACGCTATAATTTGAGCCAATAATACAAAACGATTCTGTATTTCTTTAACTTAATGTTTTTTCTTTTTTTTTTTAATTTTAAATTTTCCTTTCGACTGTATGATCAATATTTTAGGATGTTTTCGGCGGTTTCAGTCTACAAAGTGATTAAAAAACTATTTTTATCACAACATCGGACGTTTCGGCTTATATTTAGTCTTTATCAAGGAATCTAGCAAGTGTGTAGAAAAAGTGTGAAAAAAAAATTTAGTTTATGTTCTATGATGATTCCAAAGTATAAAATAGTGTCGATCTAATAAAAATAGTGTTTGTGTACTTACAATGATGTTTCGTTTTTTTCGTCCAGTTGTTTCGCTAATCTATGAAATTGTCAATTAGTAAAACTGTGTATGAGCTGTTAAATGTGTACGAACCTCTATCTATGGTGTGTAAAATAGTTGTCCAAGTTTAAATGTTTCTTTTCTGTTTCTAACTATTCGTCGAATCACTATCACTGTTTGTTGAATTTTGTATAAGAGATTTTTTATTGTTTTTTGTTTTCTTTTTTGTTGTTGTTTTGAGTGTGTTAAAAATCCCGGCATAGATGATGCTCAGCCCTTCAGTATCTCTTCGCTTATTGACAGTGTTGCCATTGTTGACGATGTGACACATTTCTAACGTTCCAAGTGCAGCGGCGTATTTGTGACGAGCAATCACTTTCACTAACTGCATATCGAAAGAATGGTCCTGAAACCGCCGAAAACATCCTAAAAACCTTAATGTTTTTCTTCATTCGTTTTTGTTCGCACGAATTCAAATTTTTTTTTTACGACATGCTGGTTTACTGATGGGTTTGATCCCCATCTCGGTACTGGGTGTTGAATGTTAATCATAAGTTTTTCACGTTTTCAGTCTGTAAAACCTAAGTCAAATAGGCTAAGACGGTGTTTGTATGTATGTATGTATGTATGTATGTATGATTCCCCCATCGGTAGCAAGGTCCTGCTTATGGCTGTGTGGCTTGGCCTTCGAATTTCTTCTATGGCTTCCACGGACCGATGGTTCGTCGAAGGAAGGCATCCAACCCTCAGAAACCTACAATGGCCGGCTACCCGTGCCGCTTGCAATAGTCTCTTCAGATTATCCCCAGATGCATTCCCTCTGAAATATTGATAACATATAATTTTATACATTGAAACACATCTTACCTGCCGGCTACTAATGAGATTCGAACCCAAAAGTTTTCTTGCCGATACCGGGAATCGAACCCAGTACGCCTGGGTTACCAGACTCGCGCCAGCCTATCCACTAGACCACATCAGCGCTACATCAAATAGGCTAAGATGGTGTATGTCTTACAAAATAAAACTATTTCGAAAAATATGTTGAAAACGGGCAACATGAAAGCTTCGATGCGCGTTTTCTCGAAAATAGCTTTGATGCACTTATACTAAGGTCGCCAGAATTTTATCTAAAACCCTGGTGAAGTGCGGACATCTGATTTCCGAATTGTCAATCAAAAGTCAAATTTGGTCAAAACATAGGAATTACTCAACAAAAATCAAGAAAAAAATTTCATCAAAATTCATTAGTAGGGGAGAGTGGGGTATCGTGGGCCATACGGAAACGTGGGCCACTTTTAATATCTCAGATGTGTGTTGAGATAAAAATCTCAAACCAACTGTCATCGTCGTCGCTTTGCGTGAGCATATATTCCTATATGTTGTTGACTGAAATACGCATCCTATGCTTCTTTTATTTATCAAGCTAAAAAAAAGTTAGAAAAATTTACTTACATAATTAATAAAACACCCGCTAATTTCAACGATGGGGAACCTAAAGTGCATAACATAAATATGTTCATACGCTTATGATCTTTGTTTTGTCATGATCTTTCACGTGGAAAAAGAAATTTTTGATGAAACATCAATAAGTCACAAAAACGCAACCAATTTGCAAATCATAGCTTGTGGGGAATCATGGGCCACACATCTTGAACCACCTATATTTTTAAGTTTTTGTACACATTCAGAACTTAAAATACGTTTTTCCTATCTGTAAAGTTTTCTTATGCCAAATGGAGAGTTATGAAAAATATTATGTCCATCCTATATAAAATTTTTGCCAAAACCATCGCGAGCCAGGTTTTGGAATCTATGCGATCATACACAGCTCTCTTTTTTATTTCATCATCTGAAATTGCTTTAAAATAACGAAATGAATTAGGAAATCGCAGTTTTGGGTCAACTCATAAACTTTGCATGTTATTTGGTCAATTTGGATTTGGTGGCCCACGATTCCCCACCATTTTTCAAAATCCAAAAAATATTCCTTTTTTCAAACAGTCAAAATTTGGGGAAAGTAACTTATTAAAAATACCTTATGATACCTTGAAAATGTAGAAAACCATACCATTTTTTAATTTCATTTTATCTTTTATAATAAAGAAGTTATGGAACAACGAAAAAAAGTGGTTCATGATTCCCCACTCACCCATACATTTTCAATTGTACTTTATTTAGGCTTCCAGAAAAAAAACCCTCCCATGATTATTTTTATGAAACTTGCTAAAAAAATTCGTTTCGGACGCATAAATAAAAAAATGACATCATAATTTGTGTTTTTTAAGTGTAATTTGAGAATGATAATGAGAATAAACCCGGGCAAAATCCGGACTTTTTCAATGAATCCCGGATCGGACTATTCCCAAATTTAATATTAAATATCCGGGCAAACCCGGGTCAATCTGGACAATCTGGCAACCTTAACTTATACACCCCTGGCTCCAAGCAAGGTTGCCGAAATCACAGAAAAAATCTTTAACTAAACAGCATTTTGAGCGAATTTTCGACACAGAATCTGTTAACAAATTTCACAGATTTTTTAAACTTTATACACTTTTTCAAAGCTTTTGTTTTCTGATTTCAATTCTGAAAAATAGGATGAAATTGGGCATGTAAATTGATTTTCACCAATTAAATTGTAAAACGTATTCGTAAGTTACAACAATTTGTCATTATTTTGAAGTTAAATCACAAAAATACAAGTAGGTACTTTTTTTTTTGTTAAAAATATAGATTTTTTTCGGCCACCTTGACTCCAAGGCCTCAATTCAAGCTTCAAAAATTATTTTCAAAATTTCCCATCAATATGTTTTTTTTTTCTAGACCAAAAGTTGTTTGTAATTACAGAATACAATTTCTCTTAATTTTTCAGCGAAAAAAGAATTAGGTTCTGAAGTATTAAGGACTCAAGACTTTTGATTCAAGAGTGGGGGTTAAAGGACAAATTTTGAAATTAGATTCTTACATTCATTTTCTTCTAGATTTAGTATTCAAAATTCTTAGATTCAAAATTCAACATTCAAGTTTGGGATTCATATTTCCGGGTTTAGATTTTAGATTTCAAGTTGATTTGAATGGTTTGAGAATTTTTAATATTCCCTCAAAAAAAGATGTTATGTTATGAATATATTATTTCCATCCAACATCGAATTAAGTTATTGTCTCCCATATTATGAACCTTGTCATAAAACAAAAAAAAAACCGAAATGACCAAACCTTGAAGGGGTTCTCTTTTGGAGAAATCTCGCGTTATTTTTACGCATAAAGTATACGCAGGTACTTGCGATTGAGTTTCTCGCTGTTTTGGAAGTATGTGTGTGTGTACGCACTTTTATTCTCTTCGTTCCACTGACTATTTCGCAAGGTTGAATGAACACTTTTTCGCCTGCTTTTAGCCAATTTAATTGACGGTCATTAGTGCCACTATTTTTTGGGCGCTCTAGTTCGACTAGCAGCCATAAACTGCCATCAAGTAATGTTATTGAAAGTTGCGGCAATAAAATGTTGTTTTTAAGGTCTCGATAAATTTAACCTGAAAAGAAACTATTTTTGAGTTGAAACCCTAAAATACTTGTCCTTGCCATTTTTTTTATATCATTCAATCCAGTAAGTGACGTTGCTGTACTTGTCCTTTCTTATTTCCGCATGATGATTACTGCACCCTAATGTAAATATGTATAAAAAAGTAAAACTTCGCTCGTGCAATCCAAGAACATGCAACTCACTGTGGGTGAATGAAGTTTTTTTTTCTAAATTTCAATTGAAGTCTTTATTTATTCTATTATTTTTGAGTGATTTATAAAAATCAACGAACACCGTTATGAACAAGGGCAAAGAAGTCCAATATATTTTTTTTCATTTTGCAACCTAATTAATAAAATCATGCAAAAAACTGTAAGATTGTTAAACGATTTCTAAAATCTGGTTCAAGCAGATATTCCTCACTGCTGTAACATAAGTCAACTTTTGATTTCGTTCAAGTTTTTTAAATTCAAACAATGCTTTTTTTCTTGGATCAATGTTTTCTGTTAGAGTCAATTTTTTTCAAATCTTCGGTTTTTTTTTACTAAAATTTCCCCATTCAACTCACTATTCGATCCACCCAAAAGGCAGCAAAAACAAACCTTTAACCGTCACACGCCACACTGCATTTGCACCCTCCAATCAAGTGACCGCACCGGTGTGTGCCGAAAGTGTAATTTTGTAAACGAGGTTGTAATTGTAATAACATGCAAATCAGCTTCCTCCCGACCCAATTCAAGAACTTCCCCTCCCCGTTTGCTTTTTTTTTCCACCTGTCACAAACCTGTCAAGTACCTGAAACGTGAAGAAATAAACAATCCACACCAGCAGCTAAAAGGAGCTTATACTTTAGCAGGGGAGAAAAATACTCCAGAAATATGGGAACTTCTCGAGGAAGAAAAAACCTTCAACCTAGAACAGTTCACCTGCTTACTTGAATGTTGGGTACTTTCGGGGTTTTTGTGCACTTTCTTCGAAAGCGGTTAGTTTTTTTTTATCCTGTTGTCGATGAAAAAAACGACCTCTCCCCGGGACCAGTTCGATGTAAAATAAGAAATCATTGACTACACGAACCACAACCACTTGAAATTGGGAAGTTTCCTTTTTTTCTGTACGTTGTTGTTGATTGCAAACGGTGTGGTTTTGTGGGTTTTTATTCGATTTTGTTTTTATCAAACCGGGGGATTTCGATTTGCTTTGGCTGGTGCGACACGCGAAAAGCAAATTTTACATCTGCTGGCTGGGGGTTTTGTTTTTGTTTATCGATGGGGTTGTTCACTTTTGATGTTTTGTGGGGCGCCGATTTGAGTTGTTGGAAAATTATGCGATTTTTCTGTTGTTGTTGTTGTTGTTGATTATGATTGTCGGCCAGCACCTTTATGAATAAACATGTTTAAATTGAGGGTCGGGGATTTGATTAACGAGCAGGTGTACAATGGGAATAGTTCCAATGTTATTTCCAATTTATGGCTCGTTCTACGGATTTGTTGGACGAGATTTGCTCATCAACTAATGAACCCTTGCTGAAAAAGTTATTTTATATTTCAAAAGTTTATTGTAACATATTTCAAAAGTTAACTATTTCAAAGCTTGAACTACGGAGGGAGTTGATAATCGTTGTTCGACCACGTTTTAAACCAGTTTATGACGGTCGCCATTGGAGAAGAAGTGTTACCATTAATCATAGACGACGAAAATTATCATGATAAGCAATTTTTGACGGTCGCCATGAAAAGAGAGGCGACTTTAACATAACGCAAAAAATATACGACGTCCTCTCGATTTAATATGAATCGAATGACCACAAAAGTAGCCAAATATAACCGAACCATCGATGAACTATTTTCTGTTTTAATCAAAACGCCGCGTCAGTATTGATAGATGCATGTGGTTGTGCATTTGCCACCACATTGCAAATGATGTCGTCGTTGTTGTCGATCTAAATTCATCGCACATCGTCTCGTTTTGCGAAACGGACAAGCTTCTTTCCATCCTCCGACGATCAGCTATCCCTAGTCCCCTTCTCTACTCAGTAAATCAAGAGCGATAGAAAAATATACTAACTTTCCAAGACAAAATAAAAACCTTTATTCTATACACAAAAAAAAACATATTCTGTGAACCTGCAACCCCGCCGGGCAATTCGAAGTTACTGCTTCTGAAGTGGCGCAAAAGTTGCTTTTTAATTTATTTTTACCGCAGTTTGTGTTTATTTGGCTGTCTTTATACACGACTGCCTTCTGCACTCTCTTTCATCTTCTACGAACTAGTAACCGAGCTTCCTCCCTCTCTCACTCAATCGTCTTCCATTCTCGCAGCCAGTTCCGCTTAACCTAACGTCCGTCTTCAACACTTTTCCTTCGAAGGAAGATGAACCGTTTTATTCCCGGTTTCCCCGATTTTTGTTGTTGCTGCAAACCCCCCGAAGCAGTCCGGGCAAAGGATGCCTTCTCCGAGAAGTTTTGCGAACCCCCAGTTGTGAAGATCTGGCTCCCAGGATTGAAGACGCGAGGTGGTACATATTTTGCCACATGTTCCGGGGGCACACCGATGTAGTCAGGGCAATTGATTATGATGTTGTTGTGTCCATTTAAAGAAGAACCACCCCCTAAGGGAAGGATATTGAAGCAGCGAGGATGGCGATTCGAGTCCGGTTTTATAACTGGGCACCTAATAAAACGGATAGTTTTTCGAAATTCCTGACAAAAGTGGGAGTTTTTCGTTTTATTTTTATTTATTTTTTGTGATAGGCGTTTGAGCTCTTAAATTTGTTTGAAAATTTCAAAGTATGATGTGATGAAAATATTTTTTTATAATCAAGAGAAAAACCTTTAGGGATTTTTTCTTCCAAATTTGTCCAGTGATTGAATCGACTAATTGTCTTTTAGTTTTTGACGGTCGTCATTGAAGCCGAACAGCCACTTTTACCTATCATTTAAATACCAATGAGACGGATCCTGACTAAGTCATGATTTTGGTTTCGTATGGTCTAGAGAGTCTAGCTCAGTAGTTTTCAACGTGGTCCCTACAACCCCCAAGGGCGCGTTGAGAGCCTACAGCTAGGATTAACCAATTTCTGTTACATTCCGGAGCAAATTTGTTCCAAAATATTCTTTTGGGTGTGATGAGTTCTAAAAAATAGAGACTTGGGAACGGTGAGCGAAAAAAAATTGAAAACCCCTGAACTAGCTCAAGATCGCGGTATTATGTTTATGGGGTACAAGGCCTGAAAGACCTGAGAAGTCTGAGTTTGGGAATCGCAAAGTTCGTAAAGGGGTAAAATTTGTAAGACATACTGTTCGCCAGAACCGTAAAGTCGTATTAGCCTTCTAATTTTTGTTCAGAGATATAAGATCCGTAAATTGTGAGGTCCATCAAGCCGAACACCCCGTGCAGTCCGTATAGCTATAAAAAATAAGGTTAAATAATTCGTCAGAGTCGTAAGGTTAGCGAAGTCTTCAAATTAGTAAAGTTTGTAATTGCCATTAGGTTCGTGTTGGTTTTGTTGGATCCGGAAACTCTAGGGTCTTCAAGAGTTTCCTAAGGTCTTTTATATGGTCCAAGCCCCTTATAATTCTTCTTAGGTCAATAATGCCGCCGACTTTAGAGTTCATTCATCGAACCTTTCGTACTTTGGGTCGGTATCAAATTAATACAATGTCAGATAAAATATTTCAGGACGTCATTTTGCATGTTTCTTCCTTAGATCTAGGAAAGCATTGAAAAGCCTTCGGAAATTTTGTGAGGTCATTCAAAGGTCTTTAGGGGTATCTTAAGAGCCATAGGGCATTCACAAATAGCACAAGACGTATTACAGGACACGACACTTAACGTTTTACTAATGAAAAAATGAATTAAATTTACCTGTTTTGCCCACCGGTTTCGGGCTCGATGATGCCCACCTCTAGGACGATGTCCGCATGACTAGATGAAGGAAAACACTAATACATGCTCATAGGACTATCCAAAAGTATTCATTGAAGGGTGGTCGGGTTGTTGAAAATTCGGTTTGAGCAGGTTGAAAAGCGGTGATATGATTGGGGCGTCATCCTCGTAGGGCATTCGTGAGGCCATGCCATAAGTAAAATTTGTAAGGCTGTTAGAAAGTCTCTTAGCTCCTTTTTTTTTATTATTTGATTACCCAGGTGGTAAATCCTTTTTACGGATTGCGTTCCAAGACACGGCGAGCCATCGCATCTCCTTAGTATGCTACTCTGGGTCCATGGGTGCAATTGGTCGACTCTAGATACTGTGTACCCCTACGCCATAAAGTTCAACTGGGGCCTCTGGTCATAATTCTCATCTGGACCTACAACGAAGGCTATACCAGTGATGGCAGACCATACTAGCACAAGGCGCTCAACGACAACACTCGTTTATACGTACTACTCCAGTATATGTACCCTGCCCCTTATTACGATTCGAGACTAAGGACCTCTCCTTTGACGAGGCTCGCTTGGTTTCTACGACTATGGTGCGCTCCGCCTCTGTTCGAGACCACTGCAAGAGACCAATGACCTCTCCTCTAACGACTCGAGATCTTGGCTCCGCTTGGTTTGGCCCGAGGCCCTATCCTCTTTGCCGGTCCATGTGCCTGTCGAAAGCAGCTTATCCTGGACACGTGCCTGTCACAGCACACGTCCGAGGCTTTACGAAACTACTCGGATGATTCCCGATGAAGAATTCATCCTATACCGACTCATGTGACTCATCGGACGCACACTACTCGAATGCCCGCCGTCGAAAGGGCATTCTACTCCGACCGTGGTCTGGTCTTCCTCCTCCCTTTTTGGCTGGCAACTCTAGGCTTTTTGGCCGCCGTGTGCCGAATCGAGAGCAACTTATCATAGACTCGCGCCTGTCACAGCAAACGTACGGGTCTTAAACGCTTGCGACTCAGATGAATCCCGACGGTGATGTCATCCTACCCGACTCGAGTGGCTCATCCGACGGCGACGTGAGACCACTCTACCCGTGCAAGAATACTCCGCGACGTGAATACTCTTCTCCCTACGAGTTCGACTGCGGAGAAGGTATAGTCTTATCCCCACAGCCTCCGTCGCAACGCCCTCTGCGACGACTCGGATACTCCACGACGGTAACGTTGGAGGTATCCTACACACAGACGCTCGACGTACCTAGCAGCTCGGCATACGCAGAAGGTATAGTCTTATCTTTGTATGCTTTACTGCCAGGGTCGAACGCACATTACTCAGGTGCTCCCCGACCAAAGAATCACCCTACACCGGTCGCGGACTGGTGCTGGTTCCAACTCCTCTGCAGGACAGTCATGATCCGGGTGAACCCATCGCTGACCACGCTCCAAGTATTGGCATCCTCACACATCCTCCGCACGATGTTGTCGGCTTTCGTGTCGAGTCCGCAGGCGGCAAGCATGTTAGCACGTACCCCTTCGAACCTTGAACAGTTGAACACTACGTGCTCTGGTGTCTCTACTATGTCACCGCAGGTTGGACAGGATGGCAAGGCAACGTGTCCAAACCGATGGTGGTACTGCATGAAACATCCGTGACTAGAACTGTGTCATGCAAAAATCCACCTCTTCATGTCCCCGATCCATCCAAAATCCGCACATCGGGCATGTGCCTGTGCTCGTAGCAGAAGACATCTACTAGAAGACATAGCGCGATGGGAATGACCCCTGTCACAACATCAGCGGCTATTGAGGACACCGTTCGGTATGCGCTGATATCAGCCGCTGCACATTGCAGAGCTTTTGCAGATTACACTGCCTGCTCAAGGGTGCCTTCCAGGTTGCCGCTCTGTACCGCAAAATTGACGAGGTCACACTTGCCAAGACCCTCCTTCTGCTGCAGCGGACCGCCGAGTTATTCGACATGGCCCGTGAGAGGGCTGCTGTCGCCTTACCGCTCTTTTGCAGGCGTAGTCGACGTGGGCCGTTAAACCCAATCGGTCGTCGATCATCACTCCCAGGCACTTGATCGCACGCTTGGATTCGATTGCTCACGGTTCAGCTGCAAGCGTCCCTGATTGTGCTGGAATCAGGTTTGTGATCAGCACCATCTCGGTCTTCTATAGAACCAGATGCAAGCTCCTTTTAAGTTCCGTAGGGTTCGCCTTACGACAATCAGATGAGCTGTGACATAAGTTTTGGCAAAGCCTTGCTTTGAATTCGTCTAAAGGCCGACTAACTTAGATGTCGCAAATTCTTTTAGACTATCGTCGGGCCTGTTGCTGTCAGAATGTCTACAAAGCTGTCTTAAAGGTTATAATTAACATGCGTCAGTGTGATTTCAAGGCTCTCTTAAGATACGTTAGATTGTCGTGAGATCTAAAAATGACCGTCTTTAGAGACCCGAAGGCCGTCGTAAGGTTTGAAAATTTATATATTCATGCAGCAAGGCCGTCAGGTTAGACCATAAGATCAATAAAGCCGTTACTAGATTAGTTTAGATTGGATCAGATCTTCAAGAGCGTTATCTAGCACTAAAAGATTATGTTTTCGTCTTAAAATCCATGAGGTAGTCCTTAGCCACAGAAGTTGTACTTAAGGCAATGACGTCAAAAAATTTATAAAGCCCTCTCAAAGCTCGTACAAACATCAAGAGGTCCAAAAGTTGTCGATAAGGTCACCTTTAAAAGGTTTGTAAGGGCTTAAAAATAATTGGCCGTTACTAGAAGGCAGTTATTGTAAAATCATCTTTGGGTCTGATAGGTCATCGTGAGGTCCATCAGTTTTTCGTAGAACCATGTCGCCTAACCTTGGTAAGGTCTGTCAGGTCGTCGATAGATTTGTGAGGTCGTTTTAACATTCGTAAGAGGGTTCGTAAGACCATGTCAACATGTCGTAACAAGTTCTCTAAGGTTGATGGAATTTATGTAAGGCTGCTATTAGGTTCGTTTGGTCGTCCCCGGTACTGTTTGTGAGATTATCAAAGTACAGTGCGATTATCTCAATTTATTTTTATCCTACGAGGTTCGGTGTAAGTCGTTGAGAGGTTCATAAATTGTTTGAGCGGCCCTGTCCTCTAGCCGTCCGAGATGGTCTTTACCTGTCTAAACCTTACAAATCACCTTGATATCCCAAAGTGATCTTTAAAGCCCGATCGTTAAGCCGTCGGAAGGTCTAAACAGCCTTTTTTGCGTCTGTGAGACCTTCTACGGGCTCGTGAAGTCATTGTGAGATCCAATAAGATCATTTTGACAAGCCGTCAGAAATTCTGTAAGGCCGGTAAAAGGTCCGTAAGGTCATTCTTTGGTCCGTAAAATCGTCGTGAGGTCCATAAGTTGACCATAAAGAAGGTTTGTAAGAATCAGATGCTATCTTAAAAATCTGTGAATGCATCGTTTGGTACATAATGGTCCGTGAGGTCTATGAGTTGTCGTCAGAGTCATGGCATCAAATTGTCGAAAGATTTTCAAGGCAATTCGGATTTCTTCAATACCATCTTTAAGTTTATAGTCATCATGAGATTTTTAAGCTGTCTATCACGTCAAGTTGGCAGCACGACGTCGGAAGTTTTATATGGCTGTCAAAATGTCGGAATATTTTGTCGGAAATTGTCAGGTAATTCTTAGGTCATTGTGTGATTCATAAGTTGTCCGTAAATCATGTCGAAAAAATCTCTAAGGCCGTCGAAATGTTTGCTAAGACGTTGAAAGGACTGTAGGGCCTGAAGGAAGGTGTAGGGCCGTCTAATACATTCTCAAAGGCATCTTTAGGTGCATAAGGTTTATAAGTGGTACTTGAGATCATGTCTGCACATCTTAAAGTTCTTAAAGTGAGGTCCATAAGCTGTTTATCAGGCCAACATGAGAGGTCTTCGGAAGTTCTGTAAAGCTGTCAAAATATCTGAAAGAATGTCAAAAGATGTTGAGGTCATCGTTAGGTCCGTAAGGTCATTGTGTGGTTCATAAATTCTCCGTAAAACCTTGCCTTAGAAATCTTTATGGTCTTCTAAGCTGTTGATAGCACTGTATGACTGTCTTAGGGTTTGTAAAAAAGTCCGATCGAATTTTACAAAGTTTTCGTGGGTTTCCATAATTTATTATTAAGCTCGCGGTAGCGTTAAGAAACCGGATGATCTCTAAGGAGGTTGGAAGATTTGTATAACGGTCGAAAGGTCTGTAAGGCCAATCATAAGATAAAGAAAAATAACTAAATAAAAGACTGAGCACGTGTAAAACATATACAATCCAAGCACGATTGAACCTTTTTCAAACCAAATTTTCTCTTTTATATCCCCCTCGCTTTCAGGCACGTTTGAATCATTAGAAAAAGTCATATCTTTCCAAATCGTCAATTTATGGGTCTGTTTTCGGACTACTCCCTTGATTGGGCATATTTGGGAACATAACTTAGTGTGAATATCAAGTTAATGAAAAAAAAACGGTCACACCAAAACTGACCTAGAAAAAATCAAACCTCTACCAAGACCGTGCCGATTAAATCCACCTGCCCTGGCGCACTGAACCATTAAATCCGCACGCGTAGCACATTTCTTTGTTAACGGCGTGTTTGAAATTTGCGATAAGCACTTATTAATTCGGTTTGAGGCCCATAAACTTTGCGCTAGCCCCCGTTGCTCGCACGTCAGCTTTTTCCCCCCTTTTCGGGTTCGCATCTAATTTTGGTCCCCGAAAATTTGGCAGTTCCCCCGGCTACTGTTCCCATCGAATGAATTTCTTAGCTGCTCCCATTCATATCGTATGTCCGGGTTGATTCTAATCAAGTGTTTTTAAGGTTTTTGCTGTTATGAAGAGTCAATTTAAATTCATAATTCATAAACGTGTCTCTTAATTTAAAATTTTCAAAACAAAGATGGTGTTTTCCACCTGTTGTGCTTTGTGTTTTTTTTTTCATTTTACAAACGCGTGATGGACTTTGAACGCTTGAAACCTGGAATCGATCTGATAAATTTCTTTCAGCAGCACCCTCTGGTTATTCATTGACATGGGAATCTGCGAGCTTCTCGATTCAAAAGTCCATTCACAATCATATCAGCACAAAAAAAAAAGTTGAAAAACAACCCAAAAAGTGGTTGGCATTTGGCTTCGCGATGTAGACGATTTCAATCGGCAGCCGGTTATTTGGAATCGGTCGAAAATAAACTAATTTTAGCCTGTTTTACGACAACAATGCGTGGATGTGCTATTTTTTATTCGCCTGGTCCGAATTCGCGCTTTTGCGTTTGCGTTGCGTGGCGTGGAAGTTAAAAGGCCATAAGTCGATGCTTTATCTCCAGGGCAGCGCCCACATTCCTGCCACCAATCTAGATCCGCGACGACTTTGCGAGCGGAAACGTCTTTGAGAAAAATACGAATCAGATTAGGTATCTTGCAATTTTTTTGCGAAAAGGAATTTTCGATCCATGCCTGTTTACAAAACAAATACGCATTAGAGCGATTCATTTTTGGACTTCCTAATGTGAAATAGTAAAAATTTCATAATATAATATATTGAACTGACTTTTTGCCCACACATTGATTGACGACTATGATAAAGAATATGAATATTTATCAATAAACAGCTGAACCAAAAGATGGGTTTAGTTATAATAAAGCCAGATTTTTGAAGCAGATTTGCTCATTCCTAAACTTTTCATCTCTGGACAACTGGTTGAGTCATTATTTGATGACATTTTGCGATAACAGTTTTGATGAATGAGGAGCCTATTTGTTTTTCACCTGTGTCATATTTGGAAGAAATTGTATTCATCCCTGGTCACAATCAATCAGCCAGTCAATAAGACAGTCAGTCAGACAATCAATAGGAAAGTCAAACAAACAGTCAATCAGACGGTCAGTCAGTCCGTCAGTTCGACAGTCAGTCAGTCAGACAGTCAGTCAGTCAGACAGTCAGTCAGTCAGACAGTCAGTCAGACAGTCAGTCAGACAGTCAGTCAGACAGTCAGTCAGACAGTCAGTCAGACAGTCAGACAGTCAGTCAGACAGTCAGTCAGACAGTTAGTCAGGAAGTCAGTCAGACAGTCAGTCAGACAGTCAGTCAGACAGTCAGTCAGACAGTCAGTCAGACAGTCAGTCAGACAGTCAGTCAGACAGTCAGTCAGAAAGAACGTCGAGACAACTGATGTTAGCTCGGACGAAGGAGGAGAAAGCAGAAGAACTCAGACGGAGGTCTTTGCGAAGAGAGGACTCCTTAGGTCTCCTCTACTGAGCAAAGTAGTAAAGGAGCTAGGAAAGGAGATTGGCAGGGAGGTTGCCAAGGAAGCGGGAAGAAGCCCGGTCGCGGATGGGTCCACTGAAAACCTAAGCAGTTCCCAGCAAGAGGAGCAGGTCCCAATCGCAGGAAGAGGTGCACCAAGGGGCATCAAAAAGTGTGGCCTTTTGGAGGCAGCCGACATGGTCGACAAGATGCAGGAGTTTGTGCGAAGCACCAACAACGTGCACACGCACATCAAGACCTGGGTGCCGAAATTGATGGTGCTCCTGCAGAGTGCCGTCAAGGAACGAACGGAGTTGGTGCGGAAGGCCGAGGCTGCAGAGAAGGACCTTGAGGAAGCAAAATTGGTTGCTTCTCAAGGACTTTCGAAGGAGTCCAAGCCAAGATAACCGCAAAAAGAGACCGCGACTCCCCCGTCGTGAACGATTCCTCCAAAAAAAGGAGGGGCACGGATTATGAGGATGCCGACGGTGAAAGCAGTGCTGGAGGCTGGCGAATGGTTCGGAATAGGAAGGAGAACGTAAAAAGAAAGGTCGTTATGAAACCAGAACCACCCCCAAAACCCAAACCTCAACGGGTGATATCCAGGGGTGATGCGCTTATCGTGGAAGCGAAAGAAGGCACAACGTATGCGGACTTGTTCCGGAAGTTGCGCGCAGAGCCAAAGTTATCTGCTCTTGGTGAGAGCGTCACCAAAACAAGACGCACCCAAAAAGGCGAACTGCTCTTCGAGCTAAAAAAGGATCCGGCGGTAAAAAGCGCCGACTTCAAGGAGCTTGTCGAAAGCACCCTAGGCGATGAAGCGACTGTCCGGGCGCTATCACAGATCGCGTCCATTGAATGTAAGGACCTTGATGAGTTTACCACTGCAGAGGAGCTCGAGAAAGCTCTCTCCAGCATACCTGGCATGAGCAACGAATCGGTAGCTATAAAAATAAGAAAGGCGTACGGTGGAATGCAGATTGCAACGATTCGCCTCTCACCAACAGCGGCCAACACGCTACTGACGGTAGGAAGTGTAAGAGTAGGGTGGTCAATAGGGCATTTTAGAACCGCACCCAGGATACCGAAGCAGATGCAACGCTGCTTCAACTGCTGGGATTTTGGTCATCTATCCCGAAGCTGCAACGGACCCGACCGGTCACGATGCTGTCGAAGATGCGGTGAAGAGGGACACTTCTCTTGAGAATGCAAAAAACAGCCGAAATGTATGCTATGCAAGCAGGAGGATGGAAATGTCCACGAAACTGGTGGCTTGGACTGTCCGGTATATATAAAGGCAAAGGCAAGCCAGTAAAACTGGAAATAACCCAGCTAAACCTCAACCATAGCGAGATTGCACAGCTTCTGCTGGAGCAAACGGTAGGCGAAAAGAAGTGTGATGTGGCGCTGTTATCAGAACCATACAGAATCCCGTCTGGAAACGGTAATTGGGCAGCGGACAGGTCTGGCTCAGCTGCTGTCTACGCCACGGGACGTTTTCCTATCCAGGAGATAGTGGTAGATTCTCGGGACGGATTCGTGATTGCCAAAATTAACGGCATCTTTTTCTGTAGCTGCTACGCTCCACCAAGATGGACGATCGTGGAGTTCATCACAATGTTGGACGAACTCACTCACGAACTGACAGGAAAGGTCCCTGTTGTAATAGGAGGAGACTTCAACGCCTGGGCGGTAAACTGGGGTAGTAGGTGCAACAACCCTAGGGGCCACAGTCTACTAGAGTCCTTCGCAAGACTGGAAGTTGAGCTGTGCAACACTGGATCCATCAGCACCTATCGCAAGCATGGATTACCAGACAGAACATCAGTGATCGATATCACCTTTGCGAGTCCATCATTAAAAACTGATATGAATTGGAGAGTGTGTGACGATTATACCCACAGTGATCACCAGGCGATACGCTATAGCGTAGGAAACCGAAATCCGGTGGCAGTAAGGCAGCTGCCAGTGCACGAGCGGAGATGGAAGACTAAAGTGTTCGACAAGGAAGTGTGCACCGAAGCTGTATACATGCAGGACTCATCCCAGGTCCATAATGCTGAGCAGCTGACTAAAATGATGGTAGCGGTGTGCGACATGACCATGCCCAGAAGAAATACACCGAAGTGGTGGCGACGACCGGCTTACTGGTGGACTTCAGAAATAGCTGAGCTTCGTACTAGCTGTCTAAAAGCGAGACGACGAGCTCAACGGGCGAGAAATGAAGCCGACAGAGAAACGAGAGGTGCCGTTTACCGAGCAGCCAGGGTGTCACTTAAGCGAGCCATTAAAACAAGCAAAGAAAACTGCTACAGAGCGTTATGCCAGAGCGTAGATGATAACCCATGGGGCCAAGCCTATAGAGTTGCACTGGCGAGATTCGGTGGCCCAAGGTCGCCGACCGAAAAGTGTCCGGAAAAACTGAGACAGATCGTTGCACATCTTTTCCCGCAGCATGGCCCGACGCAGTGGCCACTTACCCCGTACGACGCGGGTGCCCACGACATCGAGCCAGTAACGAACGAAGAACTCGTGGCTATCGCTAAGAAACTTGCGGTGAATAAGGCCCCTGCTCCGGACGGAATCCCAAATGCAGTGCTGAAGGTGGCGGTACAGACCATTCCGGATACCTTCAGAGTAGTGCTACAAAAGTGTCTCGACGAGGGATCTTTTCCCAATTCGTGGAAAACGGCGAAGTTGGTGCTACTACCGAAACCCGGGAAACCCCCAGGGCATCCATCATCATATAGACCCATTTGTCTGCTGGACACCCTTGGTAAGCTACTGGAGAGGATAATATTAAACAGACTTATTATCTACACAGAAGGCGGAAGTGGACTGTCGGACAGACAGTTCGGTTTTCGGAAAGGGAGATCTACGGTGGACGCCATCCGTATGGTGACAGAGTACGCGAAGCGCGCATATAAAAAGAAGCGAACAGGTGTTCGTCACTGCGCCATTGTGACGATCGACGTTAAGAATGCCTTCAACAATGCCAGCTGGGAAGCGATTGCCAAAGCGCTTCACAGGATGCTTGTTCCCAATACTCTCTGCAGGATAATAGGAAGCTTCTTCGAAAATCGAATCCTGACGTACGAAACCGAAACTGGGATACGATCTACTGCCCTAACTGCGGGTGTTCCACAGGGTTCCATACTCGGTCCTGTGCTTTGGAATGCCATGTATAATGAGGTGTTAACGCTGAAACTACCAGCAGGCGTGCAGATAGTCGGATTTGCTGACGATATCGTGCTCATGATTACCGGTGAAACAATCGAGGAGGTAGAAGACCTTGCAACGGTGTCCGTAGAAAGGGTTGGCATCTGGATGGAGGGAGTTAAGCTTCAGATAGCTCACCATAAAACTGAAGTTCTGCTCGTGACCAATAAAAGAGTTGTGCCGCACATGGAGATTACTGTTGGAGGGCACACGACATCTTCGAAACAGCAGCTGAAATACCTTGGAGTAATGGTCGACCATCGCTTAAGTTTTGGTGCGCATGTCAAATACTGTTGCGAAAGTGCATCGAAAGTCATAGATTCATTGGCCTGGATTATGCCGAACTGCCATGGTCCAAAAAGTAGCAAGAGACGTCTCCTTGCGAGCGTAGCACTGTCGAAACTACGATACGGAGGAGCGGCCTGGAGCTCCGCGATAGAGGTAGAGCGCAACAGATCCAAATTACGGAGCACACATCGGTTGATAGCCATGCGAGTATCCTGTGCGTACAGGACCATATCAGCAGATGCAGCTTTTGTCATCGCGGGCATGGTTCCCATCGACATAACTCTGGCGGAGGATATGGAATGTTACAAAGCAAGAGCTGTTAGAGGAGTGCGTAATATTCAACGAGCAGCGTCAATGCTCAAGTGGCAGGAGCAATGGGACGCATCGAACAACGCAAGATGGACGCATAGGCTAATCCCGAGACTTTCAGACTGGGTAAATCGGAAGTATGGAGAGGTCAACTTCTACCTGACGCAGTTCCTTTCGGGTCATGGGTGCTTTAAGCAATACCTTCATCGGTTTAAGCTTATCAGCTCGCCTTATTGCCCGGAATGCGTAGAGACGGAGGAATCGGCAGAACATGCTATCTTTGTCTGCCCCAGGTTCAATTCAAGGCGTCAACAACTTCAAAATTTGAACGCTGAAAACATAGTGAGTGAAATGTGTCGCGACGAACAGTCATGGCGTGCTATAGTCGACGAAATCTCGCAAATCATGCGCGATCTGATAAGGATCAGGAAAGATGATGAACGGAGAGAGCGAGATAGTCAACCAAATTTGACAAGCTAATGAAAGGTCTTGGGCCTCGTATGACACTTCAATTCAAAAGCAACGCGATCTTAGGGCGCGGTATAACCCTAATCTGGACTCATACGTGTGGTGGGACTTAAAAGGTCTCACGTACTCAGCTACGATCTTTCCTGCAGCAAAAGGAAGCGGAGATACCATTCGGGGTGGTCGTGTCGGGATTCTAGCTTGGTAGTTTCTCAATCGGCCATGCCTTGGTGGTTAGAAATCCTGCGGAAGTGGTTGCTGTGACGGGCGCGAGTTACTTTGAAAGCGTTACCTAACCGGCACACGTTTCGAGGTCCCCGGGATAGTGGATGCTGTGACGGGCGTGAGTTATTATGAAAGCGTTACCTAACCGGCACAC
>NC_073692.1:193010558-193185558 GCF_029784155.1 Uranotaenia lowii | reverse complement strand
TCAGATTCAGATTCAGATTCAGATTTCAGATTCAGATTTTAGATTCAGATTTCAGATTCAGATTTCAGATTCAGATTCAGATTTCAGATTCAGATTTCAGATTCAGATTTCAGATTCAGATTTCAGATTCAGATTTCAGATTCAGATTTCAGATTCAGATTTCAGATTCAGATTTCAGATTCAGATTTCAGATTCAGATTTCAGATTCAGATTTCAGATTCAGATTTCAGATTCAGATTTCAGATTCAGATTTCAGATTCAGATTTCAGATTCAGATTTCAGATTCAGATTTCAGATTCAGATTTCAGATTCAGATTTCAGATTCAGATTTCAGATTCAGATTTCAGATTCAGATTTCAGATTTAGATTTCAGATTCAGATTTCAGAATCAGATTTCAGATTCAGTTTTCAGATACAGATTTCAGATTCAGATTGCAGATTTCTGAATCAGATTTCAGATTTCAGATTCAGATTTCAGATTCAGATTTTAGATTTCAGATTCAGATTTCAGATTCAGATTTCAGATTCAGATTTCAGATTCAGATTTCAGATTCAAATTTCAGATTTCAGATTCAGATTAAGAATCAGATTTTAGATTTCCGATTCAGATTTCAGATTCAGATTTCCGATTCAGATTTCAAATTTCAGATTCAGATTTCAGATTTCAGATTCAAATTTCAGTTTCAGTTTTCAGATTCAGATTTCAAATTCAGATTTCAGATTCAGTTTTGAGATTCAGATTTCAGATTCAGATTCCAGTTTCAGATTTCAGATTCAGAATTCAGATTCAGATTTCAGATTCAGATTTCAGATTCAGATTTCAGATTCAGATATCAGATTCAGATTTCAGATTCAGATTTCAGATTCAGATTTCAGATTCAGATTTCAGATTCAGATTTCAGATTCAGATTTCAGATTCAGATTTCAGATTCAGATTTCAGATTCAGATTTTAGATTCAGATTTCAGATTCAGATTTCAGATTCAGATTTCAGATTCAGATTTCAGATTCAGATTTCAGATTTAGATTTCAGATTCAGATTTCAGAATCAGATTTCAGATTCAGTTTTCAGATACAGATTTCAGATTCAGATTTCAGATTCAGATTTCAGATTCAGATTTCAGATTCAGATTTCAGATTTCAGATTTCAGATTCAGATTTCAGATTTCAGATTCAGATTTCAGATTCAGATTTCAGATTCAGATTTCAGAATCAGATTTCAGATTCAGATTTCAGATTTCAGATTTCAGATTCAGATTCAGATTGAGATTCAGATTCAGATTTCAGATTCAGATTTCAGATTTCAGATTTCAGATTCAGGTTTAAGACTCAGATTTCAGATTCAGATTTCAGATTCAGATTTCAGATTCAGATTTCAGATTCAGATTTCAGATTCAGATTCAGATTTCAGATTCAGATTTCAGAATCAGATTTCAGATTTCAGATTCAGATTTCAGATTCAGATTTCAGAATCAGATTTCAGATTCAGATTCAGATTCAGATTTCAGATTCAGATTTCAGATTTCAGATTTCAGATTCAGATTTCAGATTTCAGATTTCAGATTCAGATTTCAGATTCAGATTCAGATTTCAGATTCAGATTCAGATTTCAGATTCAGATTTCAGAATCAGATTTCAGATTCAGATTTCAGATTTCAGATTTTAGATTCAGATTTCAGATTCAGATTCAGATTTCAGATTCAGATTTCAGAATCAGATTTCAGATTCAGATTTCAGATTCAGATTCAGATTTCAGATTCAGATTTCAGATTCAGATTTCAGATTCAGATTTCAGATTCAGATTTCAGATTCAGATTTCAGATTCAGATTTCAGATTCAGATTTCAGATTCAGATTTCAGATTCAGATTTCAGATTCAGATTTCAGATTCAGATTTCAGATTCAGATTTCAGATTCAGATTTCAGATTCAGATTTCAGATTCAGATTTCAGATTCAGATTTCAGATTCAGATTTCAGATTAAGATTTGAGGTTCAAATTTCAGATTCAGGTTTCAGATTCAGATTTCAGATTCAGATTGCAGATTCAGATTTAAGATTCAGATTTCAGATTCAGATTTCAGATTCAGATTTCAGATTTCAGATTCAGATTTCAGATTCAGATTTCAGATTCAGATTTCAGATTCAGATTTCAGATTCTGATTTCAGATTCTGATTTCAGATTCAGATTTCAGATTTAGATTTCAGATTTAGATTTCAGATTCAGATTTCAGAATCAGATTTCAGATTCAGTTTTCAGATACAGATTTCAGATTCAGATTCAGATTTCAGATTCAGATTTCAGATTCAGATTTCAGATTCAGATTTCAGATTCAGATATCAGATTCAGATTTCAGATTCAGATTTCAGATTCAGATTTCAGATTAAGATTTGGGGTTTAAATTTAAGATTTCAGATTTCAGATTTCAGATTCAGATTCAGATTTCAGATTCAGATTTCAGATTCAGATTTCAGATTCAGATTTCAGATTCAGATTTCAGATTCAGATTTCAGATTCAGATTTCAGATTCAGATTTCAGATTCAGATTTCAGATTCAGATTTCAGATTCAGATTTCAGATTCAGATTTCAGATTCAGATTTCAGATTCAGATTTCAGATTCAGATTTCAGATTCAGATTTCAGATTCAGATTTCAGATTCAGATTTCAGATTCAGATTTCAGATTCAGATTTCAGATTCAGATTTCAGATTCAGATTTCAGATTCAGATTTCAGATTCAGATTTCAGATTCAGATTTCAGATTCAGATTTCAGATTCAGATTTCAGATTCAGATTTCAGATTCAGATTTCAGATTCAGATTTCAGATTCAGATTTCAGATTCAGATTTCAGATTCAGATTTCAGATTCAGATTTCAGATTCAGATTTGAGATTCTGATTTAGATGAGTTCTTTATTAATTCCAAAGGGTTTTTTATTTTTTTTTTTTTCATTTTTTGCAATTACAAAATTATTTTAAGATTTCCTAGTTAAAGAAGGTTTTTAATATTGTTTTATTTTTGAGCTTTTTGAAAATTCTTTAAAGCAATATCCCAGCATTATTTCGATTTAGGTATGGTAATTGACTTCGTTTAAATTCTCTTATTCTTGTCTTCAAGCTGTAGCGTGCAGTTATCATCATCACAAATAGAAAAAAAACGAAATGAAATCCAATAAAACATTCCGTTGCAACATTTATCTAAGGACTCTTGACATTTTAATGTGCATCCGGGGAATCTTGAAAGGGAGCCAATCG
Source organism: Uranotaenia lowii (assembly GCF_029784155.1). NCBI lineage: Eukaryota > Metazoa > Arthropoda > Insecta > Diptera > Culicidae > Uranotaenia > Uranotaenia lowii. The sequence continues at coordinate 193,182,308 of NC_073692.1, read as the reverse complement.
GCACTGAATGAGTTCCCATGTAGTACTTTTTATTGTTTCGTTTTTTCTTCTTTTTTTAAAACGATACACAGCAGTAGTAGCAGCAGCAAAAGCAGTACATTAACACTGAGCTTTCTTCGAAGAGCCCAAACCTCTCCCCTTATCCTAGTAGATAAAAAAAAACTCTTGGAAACATGATTTCATCGTCTAGTGGCAATAGATTTGGTACCAAAATACAAGAGAGAGAAAAAAAAACGGATTCGGCACAAATCCTTGACAAAATCCGAGGTAAGGGTTTATTCCCACTTGGCAGCTCTTATTGAAATTTAAAAAGGGGAACACGGGTCTTGAAAAGCGGAAACGGACCGTTTTTCCTTCAGTTTGTCCCCTTACAATCGCCCCAAAAATACGCTACTCCAAACTCTCTCTCTATCTCGATATTTTTTTTCTGTGCTTCGGGGCCGGAAAACGATACTATTTTTCACTTCCGTTAGTCCTTTTTTGCATTCCCGGAATCGGTTTTGTATAGGAGTTGATCTTGGAAGCTCAATCGTTTACATTTAACACGTTTTGCCGGTTGACTTTTTTGCCTTTTGCTGTGATTTTGCTGCCATTTTTTTTCGTTCTTCTGTACAAGTTGGCCAAACAGAGGAAAATGTCCTTTCCGGAGTTTATTTTTTCCACTTTTTCTGTTTCCATCTCCCATATGTGAATATGCAAGCTTCGATGTTGTACTGCTGTAATGCTGTGCAAATTTCCAAGAGTTTTCCCCTCCCATACTTTTTTCTGAGTATGTCGCGAAACAGCACAAAACGTCTGTACATCAGGGCCGATTACATATTTCATGCTGCTGCTGCTGCTCTCCATTGGGAAGGACTTCACCCTTCCACCCTGGGACAGCGAATTTGCAATCTTGGTAATCTTTTGGCTGGGAATACAATTTTTTAGCGTCGTCCTACAATTTGACTCTATAAGTAATACGCAGGAAAATAGTCGTCGTCCTCGAGAAAAACCGAGGCTGCCGTTTTCATGAATACATTTAGTCGTGTAAGCCAAGGAAAACTACTTACTAAGCTTACAGCTACTACTGGTAGGAAGTGCCATCGCAATTTACGACGATGGTGACGCTTATTTTTCCGGCGAATTATGCTCGAGACTAACTTGCAGGAATGAGTTACGAGCTCTACGTCCCTTTACATATAGGAACGAAATGAGGAAATTTCAACAGTTTGTGGGCATTTGATTGTTACATTTGACAAGTTCGAAATTCGATTTAAAGTTTTGTTTTAGCTAAACACTTGCACATGTTAATCGGATTATAAAAAGTTTCTAGGCTTCCCTTAGTCCACATCCGAGGTAGAGTGTCAATTTGACACTATTGTATCTAAGTTTCTTAATTTTTTTTTAAGACTTCCCACAAATTCCTAAAAACTTAAATTTTGCATTATTATCTCTTTTGCAGTTAAGAGTTATAGTACAGCTACAAAATGTGAAAAGTAAATTTTTTGATAATGGTTGAAATGTGTTTTGACTAGTTTTGAAGAATTTTTCGGCTAAAGCGTAAGAAAATCAGAAGTGAGACAGTATTTGTTAGGCGAAAGACAAAAAAAAAGGTGAGACAAGAGACGCGACATACGAAATGTAGAACGTGAGATGTACCTATACTAGACGAGACTTATACTTCTCAAAGCATCTCAAATCCTCATCTAAATCTGAGGTCCTAATCTGAATCTAGAATCCAAAACTTAAAGTCTGAATCTGAATTTGAAAATAAATTCCGAAATCTGAATCGGAAATTTGGAATCATAATTACGAAATTTGAGCTATTTAATCTGAACTTAGAATTTGAAATCTGAATCTGAATTCTGAAATCTAAAATTCGAATTCTGCATCTGAAATCTGAATCTGAAACTGTTATCAGAAATTCGAATCTTGAATCCAGAGTTGCATGTTTTCCAATAATCATATACAGCACAATGAATTTCGTTGTGATGCTTAATGCTTTCGACGTCTAACGAAATTTGCTGAGTATCTCACTGAGAAAAAATCACATGTCAGTTTTGTTTTAGTCATCCCATTTGAGAAACCTTCAGCTTTTTTTCCCACTTTGTACCCTACTATTTTCATACGGCATAATTGCTGATAGTTCAATGCTATCTCCGAATCTTTAGAATTTTTCAATTTGAGTTAAAGCAATTGCTCTTCACACTAACGGGCGCCAAGTTTAACGATGCCAAACGCTTCGATAAAAATATTAATTTACGAAAGCCAGATAAGGATTGGAATTTATTGAACATTTATTACAAAAAATAAAAATAAAGTGTGCCGGTGTACAAAACATTGCGTTATAAATTTCGTGAACACCACCTTTGACTTTAGTTTTATGTTTATTTCCCAATACGGCGCTTTGGTTAAAAATTCAAAGGGTTAATCACCAAAAGGAAAACAATGATTTAAATGCAGATGTCATTGAAAAATTAATAGAAAAAATTATCAAATTTTGACGTCATCAGCAGATGGATTTTAAAACCATTTTTCGATTTTTTTTCTTTTTTATTAAAATTTAATGAACAAACAAATTGCTTGCTGATCTCAACATAAAATTTATGACAGGATATTCGATTTCATTTTCCAAGGACTAAGTAAGAAAATCTGAAAAAAACTCACGTAAAGTGCGAACACGAAATTATTGCGACACATTCAACAGGGAATAACTTTTTTACCATTGGGTAAAAATCAACCAAATTTTGCACATTTTCTCATTGATGTGTATTGTTTACATGCTGTCAAACTCGAAGTCGTGTTTTACGATTCAACGAAAATTGAGGTGAGCCAACGCCAGAAAAAAAATTCTTTCAAACACCTGGAATTTTCTGACCTGTCGCACCGGCAGTTGTGAAAAATATTGCACATTCACCGTCTCCAGAGTGTTGAAGCGGTTCCATGAGCAGTTTACGTTGAACTAGAAGGCGCTAGAAGAAAACTGGGACCGGAGAACAAAAAGACGGAGGGAACGGTGAAGCGGATGATTAAAGCAAATCCCATCGTCTCAAGCCGTGATTTGGCTAAAAAGATCGGCATGTCGCAGAGCTACGTCCAGAATGCAAAGAAGAGAGCTGGACTACATACATACAAGGTAGAAAACTTCCCAAATCGCGATGAGTGGCAACAATCGACGGCTAAAACTCGGGCACGGAAGCTCTACGAGAAGATGCTGACAAAATATGGCTGCTGTGTGATAGACGACGATACGTATATCAAAGCCGATTTTAAACAAATTCCGGGGTTGAAGTTTTTCACCGGCAACTCACCGGCAAAACTTTTACCGGATGACACTGTAAAGACTTTGATGGAGGACATCGAGCGAAAGTGCGTTCAATTTTGCACTCAAGGCTCCATCGACTCATTTTTCTTTTGATTTTTGAAGTAAATGTATGTAGGGGAGAAGCGGGCTATATGCGCCTACTAACCAGAATACTGTTTTAATCAATCTATCACATCGAATATGTGTACAGAAACTATATACACATGAGCAGACATCTGTTTTTTAAACGTTTTGTAATCTCCTTCAGTTTTTGAGAAATTGATTCATTTATAACTGTTGTCAAAATTGCCGAACCTCAAACCGTGTGGGCTAAATGCGTCTATTTATGTTTTCGGCAAAATTTCTGTTTTTTTTGGCAATATTTCCGTATAATTTCATTGGCAATGCTAGAAACTGATAACTTTTATACAAAAAAGCTGAAGATTTATTTTCTTTATTATTTTATACAATAAAACAAAAGTTAGGGTTGCCATAATACGGAGGCAGTTCATCCATAAGAAAAACCTTTTCAAATCTGTTTTGAGATCTTAAATTCTTGCTAAAGGTGTTCATTAGAGCTTAAATTCGAAGTTTTAATGATAAAAATCATATATTTGTTCTATTTAACCTGTTATTTTTGTATAGAGGCATTTTACAAACATGATGGGGGCATACAAAAACAGTCTCTTATTACACTTTCGAATCATTATGAAACCATCATAACAGCCTAAATTTGTTCTACTTCTGAGGTTCATTTGAATAAGAAATAAAAACCACCCAACTATTTGTTTTGAGCTTCTTTTCGTATGATTTTTAAAAGCCAAAATATTACATAAAAAGGTATCAAAAACTTGTATGAATTTCAATTTTTTTTTTAATTAGTAGGGGAGATGAGGGCATAACGAGCACCCAGAGCATAATAAGCACAGAGCATAATAAGCACTCGTTTTTTCTACATAAATACGTATTTTCTTAAACAAATTTTCATAAGGACTTGTTTCGTACTACCCGTAGTATTAATTTTTCACCAAAAAAGAAATATCCTTTTCATCTTTACAGAAATATTAAATAATAACCAGCTAGGTTCTCAAGTGACGAAAATATTATAATTTTTGAGCACCACCAAATAAGCTTTTATGACCTTTAAATCATCTTGATCTGATATGTACGCACTGCAATATGATCTACACATTGTTTCTCAATTTTCAACATCATAAAATTTTCGATTTTTCACTTTAAACAATTTACAACGCTTTTTTACTTTAATTTGTTCACCAGATGCGAACAGAGCACTACCAACGAAGGCATAATGAGCATTTTCTGTCGGGTAATCTAGCAGCGAAGTCAACTGAATAATAGAGCTACAGCTTGACTCGTCGATTTGGCCTATTGGTAAGGTGTCGGAGAGGTAATCAGTAGACTCGGGTTCAATTCCTGTTCGAGAGGATTTTTTTTTGCACATACCATTCATGATTGATTTTTTTGATTGTTACATTACACGGCTAATAGCATCAAAGCATCATCCGTCACACAAAACACCAGAAACATAATGTATGAGCATGTGTTAATTCTTTGAATTCTACAAACAGACCTAGATTATTTTGTTATTGCTTTGTTTGATGAATCTACGCCTCACTATTTAGTGCAATCCTGATCATGAATGATAAATGGAAAAAAAATCACCTCGAACAGGAATCGAACCCGAGCCTACTGATTACCTCTCAGACATCCAACCAATAGGCCAAATCGTCAAGTTAAGCTGTGGCTCTATTATTCAATTAACTTCATCGAGTCTACAGTGACTGGTTTTCAGCTTTCGGCAAAAAATTTTAAAATGCATTTTTAAACGTTTTTATCTACTTTTTCAAGTTTCATCCAATTAGGCAATAGACTATTTGAGTGTCTGAACACGAAACAATGATGTAATTCACATATTACAGCTGTTCTCTATGGTTAAACCGGCGTTTTCCTTAAAATGGCCATTATGTCCCCATCTCCCCTAATCGGTCGAAATTCCCAGATATTGATATTAAAAACTCAAATTTCTCTTTGAAAATTTTTAGATTTTGTGTTCGATTTTAAACAAGATTTTTACATTTTAGAATAATGCCTAGATGTTGTTCAGATTTGCCCTTGTTTCCATTATTTTCATAAAATCCTTATGAATTGTCCGACCGTTCAGACAAATGTGGTGGAAACTATGGTATGCTTAAGGTTAAAGATCATCGTTCTTTTTAACAACTTTTCGAATATCTTGCTCAAATTCGACCCTGATCTAATTTGATATCAAATAAGCAATTTCAAACTGCTTGGCCTCGAGGAAAAATGACCTTAAGGGGTTGAATTCCCATTTAAAAAACTGATTGGCACCCGTTTTGACATATTTTGTCCTAGATTTCACAGAAACCAAATCTCTTTAGTGATAAATGCGAAAACTCATCTGACGTCCTATTGGTGACATTTTGAAAATCAGAGAGACCCCTACTAGAAAAAGATTTTGTAATACATAATCTGGTAATATCATCTGGATGAAAATCATCAACTCAAACACACGAGGGGCATTAAGATTGAAGAAATAAAAAGAAATTCAAATAGTAACTTTTGTATTTTTATTTCAAATTCAATAAAATATCGACCGAATATTCGTTTGGACGAATAGTTGAAAAGACCACTTTTCGAACATCTAGACAGTGTTCAAAAAAAAACAAGCCGGAGTCTACTCTACTAAAATAAAAACCTTATTATACCGAACAACCGAAAAACGTTAATCTTAAACTCTTACAACAAATAGATTGTTTATTTAAGATTTAAAAACGTTACTGAAACTACTAAAGCTTGCTTCATTTAGAATTGGAACAAACTTTTGCTCATATTGTAGTGCTTCTGGTGGACGGATTTGGAAGTTCTCGGCTCCCACGTGTCGGGAATTTTGTCAACTCCACGTATGTATTTTTGACATTTCGCAAATCGATTGTACTTTGTAAAAGCTTAACATGGAAGCCGAAAGAAGGGAATAAATTGTACAATATTGCATTTGGAATAAAATCTAAAATCTTTTAATCTTTTCTTGTATACAAACCTGGATCAGATACGGGATTTTTTTTTTTATTTATCTGACATTCTATTCTAAAATGGGCTCCGGCGGTCTCAATATTCGTTTTCCGAGATATTGTTTAGGCTTATTTTTCCTGGAAACAATTATATCACATTAAAAATGCATATAACATTGAGTTTTCCAACGTAAATCTTAAAATGGTACATCAAAACGTATTGAAATTTCATCAGCCTTTAAAATAAAAATTTTCAAAAAAAGATATTAATTTTTAAAAGAACCGTCCACATGACATAATATTCTGCAGAAATTTTCATAAAAAGATATTAATTTTTAAAAGAACTGTCCACATGATATAATATTTTGCAGAAAATACCATTTTTATCTGAAGATACCAAAAAGAGTCATTCATTCTTTTAAGAGTTATGAAAGAAATATTTACAATAAATCTCTATTTTTGCGTCGAAAGCTAGTAATTTTTTAACAACTGCACTCACAATTGCATTAACGATTTTTTTAAAACTTGAATCTATATATTAAAATTCGAAATCCAGATTTTCAATATGATGTTAATCTTATATCTGATTTATAGTTCTAAAATCTGAAAATTCAACTGAAATTTACATTTAATTTAAATTTCCATCCTAATCTGAACCTGAATCTTATTTTTTTTGTGTACGCTATCTCCAATTTTCGAATAAATCTGAAATTGGAGTCTTCGACAAAACAAATTCTCGAGTTATTTGAATTTTGTTCAAAATTTTGTGATTTTTTGTTGAATTTAGTAAGCGGAATGCTTACAAAACAAGATGCAATTCTACTTATAAAGAGCACCTGTCTGTGAAACACCTGTTTTGAAAGAATAAAAAGCCTCAAACATGTAACTCATTCACTTTTTCAAACTGATGCTGGTTATTTATGTAATCATATTGATTAAGTGTGTCAAACACTGAATTAGTGATAGGTTTGAACTGTCATTTGATTTGAGTAAACACCCGACACCCGACTCTGAAAATTTTAATAAGTTTCTTAAAAAATCTGGGAAATCTGTGATTTTCCACAAAATTTTGTGATCTGTAATCTGATCTGTGATCTGCGATGAAAACTTGCTCAAAATCCTGTGAAATTACAGATTTTTCTGTGATTTCGGCAACCTCTGCTCTGTGAATCTGAAATCAGTATCAGGATCTGAGATCTGGATCTGAATCTGTAATCTAAAATGTTTGTTTGAGTCAAAAATATGAATCTTAATCTGATTCTGTATATGCTAAATCTGAATTTGTATTCGGAATATTTGATCCGATCTCAAAATCGCGACAGACTTATTAAAGGTTGCCATAATTTTTCCTGGACATATACAGCCGAACAAATCCGAGCATTTTGGCAAATTTTTCAACCCAACATCCGGCTAACAACCGGACAAATTTGGTCAAACAAACGGAATAATTCAATAAGAACCGAGAAAAAGATTTTTTTTTTTTGCATAAAAATGCATTAGCATTTTGTAAGTCATATTTTAGGCTTCCGAAAATCTGTCCGTAATGATTTAGATATCAATTGCTCAAAAATTCGTTTTTGGAAGCAAAAATCAAAAATTATACTCACCTTGAGATTTTTTGTAAGATTTTGCAAAGTATAGAAATCCGGGCTGTTTAAAACGAAATCCGGGAAACTTAATTTTATTGAAAAAATACGGGCCAGTCCGGGTAAAATCGGGCAATCTGGCATGCTTTTTGCTGGATAAGTTTGAATGTGTCTTTAAAGCTTGTGAAATATTTTGAATCTATTTTGAAATCTGACACCTGAATTTGAAACTTGGGATGTGGTTCTGTAATCCGCATACAGAGTTTTTATCCGAAGTTTGTGATTGAATTCCAAAGTCTGAAGTTTTAAAAGAAAATTTCTAGGTAAATTTTATCGTTTTTGTAACATTCAGACACCATTCATAGATACTAGACAAAACTGAACACTTTCACACATGAAAGGAAGCAAGCAAGAAAAAAAAACATATGAAAAAAGCCACAAACGATTCTCAAACGACCGACGGTATAGCTAATCGAATTTGTATGAATAAGAAATCAGTGTGGCAAGGGATCGCTTTAACCGGGAACAATCTGATATCTTCGAAAAAATGCCACCAAATGAAGAAACAAATATACTGCCGCTGCTGCTTATTCCGCTGGTTTCTGCTGGTGGGGTTGGTTACCATCGATTGAATTCTCAGAAAACCCGGTTATGATCTTGCAATATTTTTGGAACCCTTCTTAATCATTGAAATTCTAATCCAAAGACCGAATTTTGTTCGTGATATCAATGATTCAAATTTTCTGAGGGTTTTCGTTATTATTATTTCGTTAGGAAAATGAGATCAAATCAATGACGGTCACCCTATCTAGAGTGCCATATTGCTTCACGTTCGATTGGAAATCAGACAGGGCATAAAAATTCATGAGATTGTCAAAGTCAGACCTCTGACTCCGTACTTGCCGAGTACATCTATACACAGAGTCACAAACGCAGATATACATACGCGAGAGGACAAAAAAATGAGCATCCGAAACGCCTCGAAGAAGTGACATCCGCTAACCGGTAGTGATGGCAACAGGCCCGCGTTTTTTTTCTAGGAAAAGTACTCTAGATATGGGGAGCCAAATGCAGAAGAAATCAAACCTAAGAAGAAAGAATCTGTTCTTCTGTTAGCGGGGGGATCTTGAAATCAATTCAATATAAACGCAATTATTCGGCTGATCGCGAAATCATTCCCTGATTTCCGCCAGCCATCATCGTCGCCTAGGTTAGGAGAACGAGAAAAAAACACACTAACTTAATATCTAACGTTTAGGCCAATTGCTTTTATAATACCAATCTGAGAAGGATTGGAGTGGATGAGTTTCGTATCGTCCCGATAGACTTTTCTATGGACTGGGATAGTTATGCGATTAGAATGTAAGAATTTAGACAAATTATTCAGAACGATATACGATATGTATATAAGATTAACTCATCAAGCAAGAAAGCTTCTTAAATTTGCCATCGGCTAAAGCAGAAAACAAGTTGATCTCTATGTTTCAAATGAATAAGCTGATCAGATCATCCTCCTCGCATTTCTCCCCATAAATCTCTCTTTAACCAAATAAAACACCCAAAGAGTTCTTCCATCTTCTTAATAGTGTCCGGCCATGTTTTTTTCTTGGCTCTATTCTTCTCGACAGCTTTCTTGAACATCATAAGTGTATCCTTTGGACGGGATAAACTGTCTGTACTTATTTGTATCATGCCCAGGGCGGAAGCAACAAAGCAAAAAAAAAAATGCAAAATGAAACTAAGAAAAAATAAATAAATCAGGAATGAAGCGGACGTTTAGAAGAGAAAAAAAACTGCCGGCGGCCAAGAAGACTTCAACTGGACACAACAGCACACAAAACTTTCGACACCATTTATCATTTTTAATGCCCACTTAATGGCGTTATGTGTATAAATTTGATATTATGTCTCCCGAATTCTTTTGTCATGTGTAGCCCCCGTTTTGCTCGCTACACTTCCGGGAAGAAGAATTGTTGGAATTTTAGTTGTATATCAATTGGTTTCGGTGGTAGCAATGCTTTTTTGATGGATTTTATTTATAAGTACGACAGTAGTGATTCACTCAATAGTTCAGTTTTTTTTTATTAAAACGAACACAAAAGCATACAGGATTTCAATGAAACTTGATATTTTCTCAAATAAATTCCGAATCTTATTCTGCACCGCGCGTGACTTGACGATAGTCGAGTCACCCAAGTCACTCTATTCCAGTAGTCGGTTTAGGTGAGGAACGTCACTTCGGATGAATTTTGTGAGTTCTTACCCTATTACTATTTTCTGCCGAAACTATGCATTTAGACCTATAGTGTCTTCGAGACAAATAACCAACATTTCATGGGCTATAAAGTTAGATTTTTGAAAAACTGATTAATCCACCTAGCAGTGAGTTAGAAGAACTAACTTTATTAATATCCATTTTAATGCTATATTGTCTGAGAAAAGTTTTAAGCTTGTACCAATTCTAGCTACTTTGCCAGAGAAGTCATTACTGTATCAATAATCATTTCAAAGATATGACATCTTTTTTTTAAATATGGGAGAGTGGGGAATCATGGGCCACTTTTTTTCGTTGTTCAATAACTTCTTTAATATAAAAGATAAAATGAAAATAAAAAATAGTATGGTTTTCCACATTTTCAAGGTATCATAAGGCATTTTTAAAAAATTTTAATAAGTTATTTTCCCCAAATTCTGACTGTTTGAAAAAAAGCAATATTTTTTGGATTTTGAAAAATGGTGGGGAATCGTGGGCCACCAAATCCAAATTGACCAAATAACATGCAAAGTTTATGAGTTGACCTAAAACTGTTCCAAATTCATTTCGTTATTTAAAAGCATTTTCAGATGATGAAATAAAAAATAGAGCTGTGTATGATCGAATAGATTCCAAAACCTGGCTCGCGAACGTTTTGGCAAAATTTCTTATATAGGATGGACAAAATATTTTTCATAACTCTTCATTTGGCATAAGAAACTTTGCAGATAGGTAAAACGTATTTCAAGTTCTGAATGTGTATAAAAACATAAAAATATAGGTGATTCAAGATGTGTGGCCTACGATTCCCCACAAGCTATGATTTGCAAATTGGTTGCGTTTGTGTGACTTATTGATGTTCCATCAAAAATTCCTTTTCCAAGTGAAAGATCATGACAAAACTAAGATCATGAGCGTATGAGCATATTTTAGTTATGCACTTTAGGTTCTCCATCGATGAAATTACCGGGTGTTTTTTTAATTATGTAAGTAAATTTTTCTAACTTTTTTTTAGCTTGATAAATAAAAGAAGCATATGATGCGTATTTCAGTCAACAACATATAGGAATATATGCTCACGCAAAGCGACGACGATGACAGTTGGTTTGAGATTTTTATCTCAACACACATCTGAGATATTAAAAGTGGCCCACGTTTCCCCATGGCCCATGATACCCCACTCTCCCCTATCAATTTTCAGTTTTTTCAAATGATTATTTATATAAAATATGTTCTAGAGGGACAGTAAAGTTGAGCACTTTTGCTGAATTTACTGTATAAAAATTTTGAAGATATCTTAAAAATAATTAACAAAAATAGTATTTTTTAACTGGTTATATCTCCTTAGTTTGGACGAGTTCGGTTACATATTTTACAGTTTTGCAATCAGAAAATTGTCACCTATTAAACAATATACAACTCAAAGTGGCCAATTGTGATCTTCTTACTGTAAATGTCAATGAAGTGAGCCAAAAACGAAGTTTTTATACTAAATTGGTCTCAAAGACACTATAGGTCTAAAACGCATAGTTTCGGCAGAAAATGGTTTTGATCGCCTTTTTCATATTTTATCCCACACGTGGGCGAGATTCGTGGCATTCGGGTGACGATTTTAGGTGATAATTTTCGGTACGTTTTTAGGTTGTGACGAGATAAAAATGAAATGAAAAATTACGAAAATTATTGTAAAGCGGAGTTGTTAGTTGTTGAAATTCAATCAAAATTTTTTACCTAGCATGTTTTAATGCTTAAAATCATCAATAAATTTGTAAACACGACGAGAATTTATTTTTATAAATTTTTTTTGACGGTCTTAAATAAAATTCAATGTGAGAATTGAGCAATCGTTGCTGAGTGAACGTGATTGGACTCATATGACATTTCAAAGGCCGATCTTCGTTGCCACTGATGCCGTCCGAACGTCCGATGCATGTGTGCGGTGCGAGTTTTCTGGTCAATCCGGGCCCGGACCAGCTGAGTTTTCAGACCTCGATAATGACCGTTTCCACATAGTTCTCGCCGATTTGGAGCTTGTCCTGCAGCTGCTGGAAGCTCATGGCCGGGTTGCTTTTAGCCAGCTGCATGAACAAGAGCTGCCGTATCTTCTTGATGTTCTGCTCGTGATTCAGGCTTAAATTTTCAAAAAAAGAAAGTACATTACTGTCACCTGACTAACTGTTGGAATAAGGTGACAAGAGTCAAGTGACGGTGTGGTGACTCGACAATCGTCACGTCACGCGTGGCGCTGAATAAGGGTCTCCTTTATCTTAAATTACCGGGGTATAGCAATCTTATCGTGCATACCTAAACTTTTTGAAGCAATAGTGAATGAAAAATATATAATCAAATAAAAACACTCATAACTGAAAAGCAACATGGATTCGTTAAAGGACGATCTACAGCAACTAATTTACTTGAATTCGTTTCTTATAATATCCACTCCATGGATCAAGGAAATTCCGTTCAGGCTCTATACACGGACTTCAGTAAAGCTTTTGATAGAATCGACATCCCTTTGTTAATTTTTAAACTACATAAAAACGGATTCAGTGCACAACTGCTGAAATGGATTGAGTCGTATTTGACAAACCGTACACAAATTGTTAGATTCAATGGTTCACTTTCGAAAAGCATCTCCGTTACATCTGGTGTGCCTCAAAGCTCCCATCTCGGTCCCTTATTATTTATCTTATACGTCAATGACATTACTCATTTACTGAACCAGCTAAACGTGCTTATATATGCAGACGATATGAAGCTTTATATGATAGTCAATAACGAAGAAGATTTCAGGGTGTTTCAAAATGAAGAAAATATTTTTTACAAATGGTGCAGTAAAAGTCTTTATGAACTAAACGTGAAAAAATGGTCACATATTGTATTTACATGGAAAATATATCCGTCATATGATATTGTTACATTCGGAAATGAGCCTGTGGAGAGAATCAATAAGATAAGAGATCTAGGTATTATATTGGACTCAAAACTTACCTTTGTAGATCACTATAACTCAGTAATTCAAAAATCAAATAGTATGCTTGGCTTCATAAAACGTTTTAGTTATAATTTTCAAGGCCCATATACAGTAAAAACATTGTACACAGCTTATGTCCGATCCATACTTGAGTACTGTAGCGTTGTGTGGTCCCCCTTTCAAATTTCTCATAAAAACCGTTTAGAATCCATTCAGAAACAATTTGTTCTATTTGCTTTACGAAATCTAGGATGGTCTCAGAGCCAATTACCAAGCTACGAATCACGCTGTTTACTAATAAATATTGAACCATTAAGTTTTAGAAGAGAAATTGCTGCAATCTCCTTTGTAAACGACATAATTAATCAGCGTGTTCAGTCTACTTAGCTACTAAATCAGTTAAACTTTTATTGTCCGAGTCGCCAGTTGAGAACCAGAAATCTGTTTATTTTAACCTCTGCTCGAACTGATTATGGTAAAAATAGTCCAATCAATTGTCTAATGTACAATTATAATAAAAACTACCAGAACATAGATTTTACTATGTCTAAACAGCAGCTAAAAAGTGCTTTTTACGGCAACAGGCACTTAAGAACCTAATATTGTAGTATTCAAAGTAATATTAAGATTGTTACTACTAGTTTAAAGAATATATATGTAGCCTACAATGTTTGGCGAAATAAATGAATAAAATAAAAAAAATAAAACTTACAAATGCTAAAACCACCAATCCACAGAAAATGTACTATGTATGCCGTGATCCCGGGCATAGAATTTGCTTTGACTACGAATTGTTCAACATGTTTCGAATAATTAATCTAATGAATTCTTAATCTAACTCAACTCCCAAATCTTTCAAGGAGGATTTTCTAGCTACGGTACAGCTGTTCTCGAGAAAATATTCGTGCAGAATATTACTCACTTTTCGAGAAAAGGTGATCACATTACATTTTGAGGCATTGATTTTCAACACGAAACTGCTGAAACCCGAAACAGTTCGAAAATCTATAAAGCGCATTTTGTAGGGCCAAACAATCCTTTTTGTGCCGCGCAGAGAGGAACAGTTTCAGATCATCTGCGAATATCATCACAAACACGTCACGCAGTACTCCAGGAAACTCGTTCATACCAGTGGCGAAAAGAAAGGGTCCCAAATGACTCCCTTGTGGTACGCCGCTGGATCTCTCATTTCCTATCTCCACAAATTGGACTGTACAAACGAATCCACTGAAGACAAATTCCGGTGATCCCATTTTAACACAGCACTGACAGGAGTGCATTTATGTTAATCACGTCAATACTCTTTGACATGTCGGTATACATATGTAGCATCGACTTGTAATCTCTGCATCATCCATTGTGAAGTTCGAGAGACAAATTCTTCTAAGTTCGTAACAGTTTATCGCTATTTCAGAAAGCCATGCTGAAACTCCGACATTTTCCTTTCTACACAGAAATTTTTTTTGACTATTACGTGTCACTGAAACTGCAACCTTTAAAATAAACCAACCTGTAATTAACAAAACCTGTAATTTTAAATTGTTTTCCTTGAAAGTTAACGAAGATTCATTTATTATTACAGCAAATGTCCTGTAAAAAAGTTGTACACTGAAAATTAAATGTCACGTAATTTGTTTTTCGATCTGTAAAATAACGGTAAATGTCCTGCTCCTTTTTGTTACAGGACATTTGCGTAATTTTAAAAGAAAAAAATTTTTGCTGTGTAATCAAGAATGCATTAAGTCATCATTCGACAATATGCTTGCTGGCTGATTGTTTCCATCCTGCTTTGTCTTATGATAGGAAATGGGATATGTTTTATTTGATTTCTTTCATACATATGCAATGCTGTTGTGCAGGGAGGAGAATGCCAGTTATTGGAAAGCTTGTATATGCCGGTTCGGCATAGAAACTTACACCGATAATTACTCCTCCAAGGAAGTTCATTATTGGAGTAGAGTCTGATTTGTGGGTGTAGTAATCGTTTGAATTTGATATCCGAATTCAGTCATCGAACCAGATCCACTATAGCTGATTTTGTCCTTCGGAGTTTTTATTTACAACCAATTATAACCTGCATAACAACAAATTAGCTTTTTGTTCTCTCGAAATTTTGGGGGAAAAAGTAAGAGTACAATCAAGTAGGGCTCATAATATTTACAACGAAATGTGTGTATGCTGTTTCTAATATTTTCCTTCATTTTTGTCTATTCTCTTTTCAGGTGTGTACAATTTCCATTCGAAGCCTAACAACAAACGATGAAAGTCAACTAAGTATAAAAACAAATCTATTTAAAACTATTTCTACATTATCTTTAAAACGTTACATTTTCATTCTAGTGAATCTCAAAATTGATTATGTATATCAGAATGGGGGTAGGCTTAATAGCGGCACGTTATCCAAACATACGGGAAAATTGTGCCTGAAGATTCATCCCATTTGAAGCTGAATGCTTATCGATTGTCACCATGATTTGGGGTCGTTTAATCTAACAGCTAATTTTCTTCGCTTTCGTCAAGCTTCCTTTTCACTACCTTTGATCCCTTATCGAACCGGTGCTAACCAATTCCAAGATCGTGCCTAATAGCCGTGTTTTCTGGTCCTTTGAATTGCCTTTTTTTTTGATGGCCTGGGCAAAAGTCGGCTTTTCAAGTTTTAACGCCCCGAAAATTGGCTGTGCCAAATTACTTTCCCACCATATAATAAACCTAAAACCTTAGGAGTAAGTATGCATATTATAATAGTAGGTAGTGAGTTTCACACCAACCAAACAAACAATCCCGGTTGGGCGCCAGGCAATTCTAGCAGTCATCATCAGAAGACTTCGCATCGCATCTACCTTAATTCGATTTCTAACCTTTGCCGCATAGCAGCAATAATGATTCCATATATAGTTAGCTAGCTACAGTTAGAGGTGCCAGGCAAATTATCGGCGCCCTCAGCGACACGCGAGTGGAAAATTGTTTTCCAACAACTTGACACGCAAAAATAAGTCCCATAGTACACCGACACGTGTTTGTACGTTTGTTTGTTTACCTTTTTCTCGTTCGTGCGCTCTTTCTCTAGAGAGTCAAGAGGTCATTAGTGAGGCTTGGGCTCTGAGAGTTCCCGATGCGGTTTTGCGGGTGACATTCCTGTTCCGGTGTCAACCCAAATTGATAGTAGGTAACTTTTAGTGTTTTTTTAATCGAGGAAATAATCATATTCAACGAATTTTCTGTTAAGGTATCTTCAAAGCTACCGTTAGCTTACCGTGAAATTGCATCTATCCCAAACATTAATTCAAGCTGCCGCTGCCCCACCAGTGCACACTGGTACAGAACATCAATCTAGCGGAACTAAATTAATAGCGCCCAGGGATGAAAAGATAGACTTTTGATGTCTTCGACAACATTGCATAATTTTACAAGGCGCATTCTTTGAAATAAAATATAGAGTCGAGGGGTCCACCAATAGCAAGATAAAAAAGCTAACTTTTTTGTTAAGCATTTTAGAGCTTCGGTTTCTTCTACAAAGTTGTTTATCTTAACAAAATACATAACTTTGTTGAACAAGCCAAAGTTCTACAATTTCATTCTAAGGAGTTACAATGAAATTAAAAAAAATAACCTTGAAAAAACAGTTTTTTAAATCTGAAACGTTTTAAGTAAGACAAAACAATTTTCAGACTTCGAAAAAAGTTGAAAAAAGTTAAGATCTACAATTGTTTAGTACATTATGATGTGTTTTGAAATTGCTGAAGCGCTGTAGAAAGCATTTAGTGTAATATATTAACGATTTTCAAAGAAAAGTTTATCGAATTACGCAAATTTTCGCACCATCAATCATTGTGGATTTTATTTTTGGTGTTAAGAGGAATCATTACCATATAAAACTAGCGTGGAACTCGGTGGAACTCGAAGCAATTTTAAGATTGAATATCTAGTATTTTGTTAACAAATATCACTTTTTTTAGACACTTTATTAGTTTCTTAGTTTCTTTGATGCAATTAACTTGCAGAATTTGAGAATTAGAAATAATTAGATGATTTACCCGGTTTTCCGTTTCAACTTTATCAAAATGGTCAAAGATCCTTTACTCAAATTGAGCTTGTAATCCAACGAAAAATTATCTCAAAAGTGTTTATTTCGTTAAATAGAGCAAAAATTGGCCTGCCACTGAAAGCTGAAAGCTACTTTACTTTTGAAGTTAAATCACTTTCGCGTGTTGGTACAGATATCATTTATATAATGATGTACAGATTCTATTGCTTAATTAGAAACGGAAAACCGGGTAAATCATCTAATTATTTCTAATTCTCAAATTCTGCAAGTTGATTGTATCAAAGAAACTAAGAAACTAATAAAGTGTCTAAAAAAAGTGATATTTGTGAACAAAATACTATATTTTCGATCTTAAAATTGCTTCGAGTTCCACCGAGTTCCACGCTAGTTTTGTATGGTAATGATTCCTCTTAATACCAAAAATAAAATCCACATTGGCTGATGGTGCGAAAATTTGCGCAATTCGATGAACTTTTCTTTGAAAATCGTTAATATATTACACTAAATGCTTTCTACAGCGCTTCAGCAATTTCAAAACACATCATAATGTACTAAACAATTGTAGATCTTAACTTTTTTCAACTTTGTTTCGAAGACTAAAAATTGTTTTGTCTTACCTACAACGTTTCAGATTTAAAAAACTGTTTTTTCAAGGTTATTTTTTTAATTTCCTTGTAACTCCTTAGAATGAAATTGTAGAACTTTGACTTGTTCAACAAAGTTATGTATTTTGTTAAGATAAACAACTTTGTAGAAGAAACCGAAGCTCTAAAATGCTTAACAAAAAAAGTTAGCTTTTTTATCTTGCTATTGGTGGACCCCTCGACTCTATATTTTATTTCAAAGAATGCGCCTTGTAGAATTATGCAATGTTGTCGAAGACATCAAAAGTCTATCTTTTCATCCCTGGGCGCTATTAATTTAGTTCCGCTAGATTGATGTTCTGTACCAGAGTGCAGTGGTTTAAAACTTGAAAAACGTGATCATGGACTTTTTGAAGGCTTAGATGTCAAAATATCTCAATAGTACGTTCTACAATGTTTCGTTGTTTGAAAATGCGCATGTTTTGCTGTTGTTTGTTTCGTGATCAATTCACTTAAAAGTGAGGTATTATTCTTATTTTGTTGTAGATTATTCATGTTTAATGTTGTTGATTATTCAATTTAAAAAAAAACTTTGTACAAGACATCAATACTCTATCTTTTGAAACGAGTGTTGCAAAGGCATTTTTATACAAATCATACTCAATTAACGAATTTTTTAAACTTTTTTTAGAACGAGTTTCGAGGTCCACCTTGTATGAGAGAGTTGTGATAATTGTAAAACTCAAAAACTTTCTTGAAGATATAAAGTTTGCATCTTCAAGTTTGATGATACTTTTCGAGAAATTTTAGTTTAGTTTTTTAAGTTTAAAATAGCATGTTTTCTTTCGTCATTATCTCTGATGGTAATACACATTTGAAAACAAAACCATATGTATTTATTTGAAAGGGCAATTTTTCAACGTCCATGAACATATAATTTCATATGTATGTATTCGATTTTACTAATAAAATAACTTCACTGAAAGATGGCGAATTTGCAATTTTCCGTATTTTATTAAGACCCAAAAAAGATCCTTCTTGGCTTAGCTTCTTTTGTTATGGTTTTGCATATCTTTCGGACGCATTGATCGATGAATATATGGATCATTTATGAACATGGTGGCTAGGAAAACGCGAAAGCTCAGATGACTGGAGCTCG
Organism: Uranotaenia lowii; assembly: GCF_029784155.1. Taxonomy (NCBI): domain Eukaryota; kingdom Metazoa; phylum Arthropoda; class Insecta; order Diptera; family Culicidae; genus Uranotaenia; species Uranotaenia lowii. The sequence goes on along the minus strand of NC_073692.1, from coordinate 193,163,373 downwards.
GGTAGACGGGGTTCTACTGTACATACAAAAGAAATTATATGCTCATGGACGTTGAAAAGCTTCCCTTTCAAATGCATATGGTTTTGTTTTCAAATGTGTGCTACCTTCAGAGATATCAGGCAGGGCTAATCCGGACTTTCTTACCCGAAACTTTGCAAAAACCGCGCATTCGAATTAAAAAATTTCAGGACAAATCCAGCCAAAATCGCGGTATTTGTCATAAAATCACAAGAGGTGAAAAAATATGACATGAATTTTTTTATCGAGTCAGCTAAATGGCATTAATATCCAATTTATGATATAAAAAAAATGGTTCCATGAATCAAGCCTATTAAAATTTGTTATTCGACGCTAAAAATTATAAATGATGTTAATTTCTAAAGCTTTTAGTTTCGAATTCGCTCAAATTGTGGATGAATCTGGGCAAAATACGAGCTTTGATCAAGTGAATCAAGATATTAAAGAAAATTAGAAATATTCATCAAATTGGCATCTCTGGTTATGTTTTGAATTTTCGTCGCCACATGGTCGAAAACTGCTATTTATATAACAATTTGCGTTTCTGACGCTTAGATTTTCTTACTTATTTGAATTTATTCAAAACTGAGTTCAACAGTTTACTATTATAAAATGTTACTGTAGAAATCATAACCACAATTCATAAAAATTGGTTGGCTAAAGGTTGAATCGTTTGAATGCCGAAGCTCAAATGATTGTTTCTTATCTGTTCAATTCATTCAATCTTCTGTCTAGTAGTTTTTAATGCTGTTTAAAACTTACACAACAAACATCATTTTTGAATGCAATAATTTAAAACTTTTTTTCTGGTGTCCTGAATTGGGCGCTTGGGAATGCTAAAACTCATCAGTTTCTATAGTTTCTATAGTAAAATCAAACATTAGTACTGATAAACGAACACACCTTGAAAAACACTTATTTTGAATCAATGTGTTATCCTTTCTTGAATCAAAGTTCTTGAATTTTCCCTAGATGTTGTAGTTTCAGAAAAATATGATTCTCCAAATTTCAGAAAACTTATTACCAATTTAAAACGTTGCTTGGCATTAAAGTCTACACATTTTTTAGACGGATTTTAATTTTGTTTCAATAGTTCAAACTGTGATCTAAAATATAAGAGCCCTTAGAAGAAAAAATTCACCCCCAAATTAGTCTCACCCCGGTCTTGAATTATGGGCATCTCCGAAAAAGTGAATTTGATAGACCTGTGATAACAATACTTCTGTAAAATGTTTAAGAAAAATTTGCTTATTTTTGTCTATATACAATTATCCAGATGAAGTTTGCACAGTAAAAAAGATGAACATTTTATAGACATTTCATTAAATCGTTTGATCGATATTTTTGAACTGCCGATCAAGTTAGTAAGACTATACGCCATCTATAACGGAAAATTTTTTATAAGCTATTTACTGTTATTGGAGTCCGTGATTAGTCAAGACAATAATTTCAATATAAAGCTCCCACAGATCATAATTTATTTGGGTAGTGCAAGATGGAAGCTTCTTTAGATGCTATTGTGTGGATTTCATGTTTCCATTATTTTATTTTATCTATACCTTCTTCTTTTTTTACTATCAAGCGGTTAAAAGATAAATGTTGCGTAAATTTTGAGGAACATTAACCGGATAGAATTAAAAAACAAAACCTTACTAACAAAAAAACAAAAACTGTTATCTATTGAATCAGATTTGGACTAGATGTTTTAGAGATATAACGTTTTAAAAAAAGTCCTAAGGTACAAAACTCGATGGACCCTTCTTAATTATTTCTGGCATCACTGAAGACCATTTTTTTGCATTAAATATTCAAGATCTTAATTTATTTAGCAATTTTGATCAGGACTCATAATATATATTATAATATAAAATATTTCTTCGTGATTTGATTTTTTTTATGTCATATTTATAGTTACAGAATGAAAGATTCTGTAACTTTTTTTTGTGTTAACAGTTTATCACCGCTGGTTTATGATTTTTAATTTAATGATTAATGGCATTTCGGTGAATTATACATTCTAATAGGAAGAATTTCAAATGAAAGTAATGAAAATTATAGACGGATAGATTAGATTAGGAAGCATGAAAGGTGTTGAAAATGAGCCAAGACCGTGATTTGAGAAAACTTCTTGCCGCACAAGACCATTTGTCCCACATCGTATTATTGTCTAGAAGAAGCAAAGTCGATAGGCTGACTTTGCATTGATCTATACAATGATACATGGATGGATCGAAGCACGTGTTTTTCGTAGTCCGATCGGGGTACGAAAAACACGTGCTTCGATCCATCCATGTATCATTGTATAGATCAATGCAAAGTCAGCCTATCGACTTTGCTTCTTCTAGACAATAATACGATGTGGGACAAATGGTCTTGTGGGCAAGAAGTTTTCTCAAATCACGCTCTTGGCTCATTTTCAACACCTTTCATGCTTCCTAATCTAATCTATCCGTCTATAATTTTCATTACTTTCATTTGAAATTCTTCCTATTAGAATGTATAATTCACCGAAATGCCATTAATCATTAAATTAAAAATCATAACTTTTTTTTGCAAAAGTCAATATTATTCGTGGTCTCCACGAAAGTTGATTCTTAATTCGAAATACTTCAGTTCATAGTGTTGCTTTTTTCACCCAAAAATTTACGGGTTCTGTATTGTAGCTAAAATCTAAATTTAAAAAAATATCCTAATGAGTGAAATTCTAATAAAAAATGGCAAAATACATAGCTGAAAGCCTGCCAACTAAGTGTTGGCTTTTTTGCAAGAAACTTTTTTGAAAATACTACCCATGTAGCCATTAGACATTAAGCCATAACCCTTAATCAGCATTAAATCAACATTTTTAATGCAAGTTAGCATTATATCAACATTCATAATGCTTTTTAGTTTTATATAACCATTATTAATGCATAGAAGCAATAAAAAAATTAGCACTAATGATAGCACGTTATGCACATATAGAGCCAATTTATAAAGTTAACAAGCATTAAAACTGTAGCACTAAAACCTCCTGTTAATGCTTATATTGAGCTTTTATAAAGCTTTAAACCCGAACAGTACTTGAAGTGCGGGTTTTTTCACCTACCTTATCAGCATCAAGAGTGGTCGAAATGGTAAAGGCACAAGGAAAGAGGCTGCTGCGGCATCCTCGGTTCGAGAATCATCAAAGGTTATTCAAAATTCAATTATAATCACTTCTTATTTCATAGAACCCTTCATTAAGCAGGCATAATGCTTCATTCAGCAGGTTGATTGATGTTGTAGATAATGATTTTTTTTTTATTTTTGTTCATTTTAATTAATCAAAGAATAATTTCCCATTTTGAATTTCCGTTTCTCCTCAATCATGATTAATCAATTAAATAATTAAAAAGTGTTCTAAGTATGCATTATTAATGCTTTTATATGTCTGGCGAAAAATGACTTTTTGATGGTGCTCTAATTCAGCACTTAGTTTTAGTTTTAGTTTATTCATTCAAAAGTAGCGTAAGACAATTGTCTTTTCATGTTGCCACAATGGCGTTATAGTAATGATGGAATGCACTTGAAAATTTATCTACATTTTTCTAACGATTTACCCTAATACGATTTACAATTTACAGTTTTCTAATTAAATAACATTTGACAAAAAATGTGCAACTATAGAAAGAACTTGAGTGGTTTGGAAAGACATAATTTCTTACTTTAGTGCCATTGAAGGGCTGAAGGATATTGAACAGATAGGAAGGACATCTTGTAGTAACAAGATCACTGACCTTACTGTAATAAAATTATAAAATGAATATCCTAGCAACTTGTGTTGTAAATGAGTTACCCGATCCGAACGAGTAAGATTAAATACAAAACGAACCCACGAATTTAGCGCTATTTTTATTCTGTCATGAGCTCTTGCAGAAATTGTTGGTAGTAAGAAATCGCACGCAATAAAATATGGTAAAATGAATGTCTTGAAAAGTTTCAACTTGATGTTCTGGCTAAGGAAACCTGATTTCAGCTTTATGTTTCTAAGGACACCATATATTTTTCCGCATTGGTTTCACATGGTTATCCCAATCAAATTTGCTATTAACGATAAACCTTAAACTAACGGCTTTGTTAACTAAATTTATTTCATTTGAACCTAGTGTTAAAAGCGGTTTTTCCGTGCACACAGTTCGAGTTATTACAAGCGCATTTGGTTTACCAGCATTTAACGTCATTAGATGATTTTGAGCCCACTTATTGATAGCTTCCAGATCGATGTTGACCAACTGACAAGTTCGATAATACTTTACTTTGTTGTTTACATTTTACGTACAGCTGGATATCGTCCGCGAATAAATGGATAGTGCAATGTTTCACAACGCTTGGTAGATCGTTTATATACATAGTAAACAATAAAGGCCCTAGCACGGATCCTTGTGGTACTCCAGAATTAACCGGTAGGAAATTCGAAAAACAATCATTACTAAAAACTGCTTGTTCTCGATCTTTCAAATATGAATCAATCAATTCAATAGCTGCTGGTTGGAAATTGAAATTTGTGTTTAATTCTCGGTAAAGTTTCTTATGAGAAATAGTATCAAATGCTTTGGAACAATCTAGCAATACTAAAAGAACTTTGTATCCTTCATCAATGGGTTTTGAAATGTCGTTACATATTTTAAGCATTGCTGTTTTTGTACTATGGCCTGGCCTATAAGCAGATTGATGCTCAGTTATTAAGTTATTTGCGTTCAAATGAGTACTTGTTTGCTTCTTCGTGATTCGTTCAAAAACTTTTGAAAGGGCACACATTTGTATTGCTTATTAAAGGCTATGTCATGATAGCATTTATTCAGCCCGCTATTTCGCTTTTTTAGCATTAATTCTGCATTATATAAGCATATAGTGCAAAAGAAGTATTAATTCAAAGTTATATATGGGAATATAGTTCTGCTATGTTTTAGTGCTTATGGTTACTTGGGTAGTTTTAGAGTTTTTTGAGGTACACTATAGTGCCTATGGAAGCCCCTCGATCCAATTATCAGTCATGGTTCATATGTGTTGTTATGGTAAGTGAATTATTTTTTTACTCAAAAGTCTGCTGTTTATCACAGTCTCCTTGTAATTTTCTATAGTAAACTGTTTTTTTTGTACAATTGGTGTCCAATTGTTACCTTTTTAACGTCGTTATAATATTTTTGTGCAATGTCCAACGAACGAAATGATCTCAGACATTACCTTCCTGTTGTGACTAGATTACCATGTACATGTACACGAGGGTGTGTCGAATTGCAAATTTTCTGAAATTTGAAAAATCCTGTAGTCTAAAAAGTTTCTTGTTTAGTCAAAACGAACGACAGAAATTTGGCAGATTTTTTTTCAATGAGATCTATGTACCTGAAATTTTGTATGAAAAAGGCGAGAAATGTTTCATAGAATGTTTATGTTGAAGTATGAGAGAACAACGCAGGTTTGTGTTGGAATTGAGTTAAACATTGTTTATTTCCTTCGTCAAGTCTTTATACAATAACTTAATCGTAAAGCGATTATCATCTTGTCGCTTAAAACTAACAGATTCCCAAACTCAGAATCAGTTCTTAATTTCTATTGGATTCTGAGATATCCTTTCAGAATTAACTGCCAATACTGCTGGGTTACTCTGAACCACATGTTGTGTTGGCTAAGTTGATCGTGTATGATGACAACATTTGTATTGTTGTCATCATCATCGATGATCATTGGTTGTCAAAACGCTATTGTTCTAAGTATGCGAATTGACCGACCAAAAGGGAAAGAGAAACAAAAACAAACCAATGTGGTTTTGGTTTCTCCCCATGAAGGAACAAAGTTGTTCCGCAACGGAATCGTCCGACAAATCTGGACAACAGGATCCGAAAAATCGTAAGTATCAACACAACAGTTTATTTTTTGGTTTTTTTGAATATTTTGTTCTCACGCAATGCAAATGAAACTTAAAAATATGGAGCTTTCTGGAAAATTTTCTGGCTACAACTTTGCTCAAGACGGCAAAGCGGTAGGAGTTGCGAGAAAAAAGTTATAACGCCCCATACAGAGCATCCTTTTTCATGTAAACATATTAGCAACACTGACAGATTTTCCATACAATTTTCATAAATATTATTACTATTAGAAAGTTATTGATTTAAGAGCATTGAAATGTTCTGATGGAATAATCTCTATCATTTGTAAAATAAATTAGGGTTCCCAGACTTTAAGAGTTTTTAGAAGCCATGAATTTGCAAAAGCTACTGTAAGCTCCATATATTGGAATTTCTTTTGAATTGCGTGAGAACAGAATATTCAAGAAAAACCAAAAAGGTGACAATTTCCAAACGAATTTTCGCGTTTTTCCATGCAAAACCCGGCTACCTACATCTCTTTTTAAAAATCTGCAAAAAATCTGTCGTTCATTTTGACCAAAAAGAAAACTTTTTTGACCACAAACTTCTTGAAATTCGAGTAAAGTAGCAATTCGACACACCCTAATGTACACGTATTTCTTCCGCAAAAGACAAGATGCTGTTCTCACTTCGTTCCGCAGCTGGCAAAAAGACAATTTCTACCAAATTCTCCAAATTGTCCATCGAAACAACTCGGAACCGGGTGTTGAAGAGATATGACATTGCAAATGGACACGTCCGTTAAACAAGAACTGTAGTCTACATATAGCATTGCTTCGGACTCAAGATTTGTGCCTGTCATCAGAAGTCGCCAGGGAGAAATTAATTGAATTGTTCCTTGGAGGGGGGAGTCTAACAAAATCCGAACCGTTATCTGTTTTGGCACATTTGATGGCGTCGTAGTCGGGCGTTAATGGTTTTGCTGCCAGCTTCCCGAGAAGGAGGAGGATATGCGTCGTCTGTTTATACAGACAGTGACTGACCCAAAGCCAAGACACTTGGAAGTGATTTGCAGCAATTCGATAGGGGTTGCTAATGCAAATGGTTTTCGAGTGGCTCGGTGTTTATCGATAAACGCCGGATCATCGGTGACAATCTGGTTTATGGTGCCGATTTACAGTAAGGGTATGAGGGTAGCCTTCTCTAATTGGCAATAGAGCCTAATTTACATTACCGAATGGTTATCATCGTTCGAAAATTTATCAATTTGTCAGCTGTGGCAGTGTTGCACTTTCCGAAGGATCCCGATCTGAAGAGGATGCTTGAACTGAGTTCAAATAAGACACCAATAGTCACATAAAATTTTGAACTAGGGCAACTAAAGTTCATATTTGGCTGAGTAAATGGAAATTGAGGTATCGTAATCCGGGGTAATATTGATCACTTTTTCCAATATATTTCGATTATTTTTTCTGTTAGGCGGAATGTGGCAAGTTTTATATTTTTAAAACCAGTACTGGACTCTTATGAACGTAAAACATGAATGCAGAAATTTATTAGACCTCTTTAAATTTGATTAAAAAATCGTTTTCGTCTCTGTTCAGAATTTGATGCTTTGGGGTGACATTGATCAGTCTCTATTCTGACGGTTTTAACGAGTTTTCTAGATCACAAATCACTTAATGATTGTTTACAAATTCTAATTTATCAATTAAACTTTGATTTTTAACGTTTTATTTTAAAAATATTTATAATCGAAAAAAGAACTATGATGCTGCCTACATTTAGGGGCAAAAATAATTATAATTGCTAAATAGCTTGAGCTTCAAAATACACATGAAATTTTACCTTCACACATTCCCCAAGGCCCTCCCACTGTTTCCATTTTATTTTTTTCATCGAAGTTAACGATTTGATAGGTTTCCTATCCATTTGTCCAATACGGGCTTACTCTTGGGAAAATGTCCTTATTTTATAAATATCAAAAATTCATCATTAAATGATTATAAAAATAGAACTATAACTGTTCATATACAAAGAAAAACAGTTGTTCTTTCTCATTAAATAGCCCGTTTGCTTCTAAATGCTTTTTGGTTTCATCAGGAGAGCTGTTTGTTTGCGAGCCTTGAAAAAATAGATATTTTAAGATTTTGAAATTAGATTTTTTACTAACAGAAAAAAAAATTCAAATATAAATCAACTTTTGCCTATTTGATACTCAATTAATAGGCTTTCAAACGTAGAAAACAGTTTTCAAAAATTCAAACTATAGACTGATTTATTGATGATAATGTGGAAAAGTTTATTGTTGGTCAAATTTACCCCGGTGATCAAAGTTACCCCGTTTTACGGTAATTAAGAATATTTTTTAACCGTTATGATTTTCAATCATAAAATGAACTTTAAAGTTTCATATGGTACCAATTTGGAGCTTCTATGGACCTTGAGTATTACTGAAAGCTTAATAGTCATCTTTTCAACTTGATTTAGGAACATTGCTAGTATTCAAAGACTACTTTCAAACTTGAATTGAGCAAGTTTTGTGAAGATCATTCTACGGAATTTTTGATGACTTTGAAAGTTATTTAAATTTCAATAAGAGTAGATAACTCCTTAAAAAACGACTTCTCTAATAAAGTTTGGCAGCTACAATAAATTTGTTTTGCAATTTGGTTCTAATTTATTTCGTTTTTATCCGGGCGGGTTAAACATAACCCTGTTAAATATACCCATAACAATGCGCCTCGCAAGAACGCATTAGGACGGCGGTTGTTTGCCGACTGAAAATGGCCCCGGAAAGATGACAAGCCGGACTAAATATGAATGATGGTCAACACTTGTAAAGCTTCTGTGGCGTCTGGCGCCTTTCGGTTTTTTTTTTGTGTTGGGCCGTTGTGAGTTGTAAATTCTATTATACAGTTTCCTTGCCGGGTTTACAGTAGAAGAATGTAAAGAAAAACAGAACAGAGCGTTAAAAAACACATGGCTTATCAATTCAGTAGCTGTGAAACGGTTTATTATTCCATTGATGGCAAATAAAACAAAAATCATCACGCAATCTTGGGCAGAATGGTCTTTGTGTAGACAATAATGATGAATCTGCTAAAAAAAATGTATATTGCCCGCTATATTCAGTTAAATGAAGTGAAGTTAGAAATACTCTCAAAACTTAATTAACATTTTCCTTGAGAAAAGTCCTGAAAACTGATGGAAACGTTGAACATTTGAAAAAAAAATCTTATACTGTAAAAGTACACATTAGCAGTTGCAATCGACAAACAATGTTGCCAGTTATAAAAAAAAATCTTCCTCCCTAGTTTGAAAACATCAGAAAACAAGCGTCTTTCAACATGAATTTGGCAAACGATTGCCTCAATCAATATGGTTCGCTTCAGTTGGCTCTCTTCTACTGGCAGCTAGTCAGCGCACTTCACCGGTTTGGTGTTGAACTATGTCACTCAATGACTAATGTTTAGACACCCCTCCTTTGGCAAGCAAAATCGTCGTCGTCGTTGTCCACACCGAAACCGTATGGATCAAATTTCAAAGTAGTCTCTGTCAAATTTGGGAGCCAAAAGTAATACACGTGCCGAAAACATTGTAATATTCCCCCCTAATGTCGGAAGAACATGCTTAGAAGTACAACTATTTTGACACTCCCGAACAAAGTGGGGGCAGACTTAGTTGTGACATTCAGGAGGGAAACCTTGTGAACGCAACAAAAAAAAACTTTAGAGATAAAAATTCAAACTCTTCAAATTATTTTAAAAACCGCTAAGTTTATAATAACTACGAACTATTATTTCATAATTTTTAATTGATTTTTTTAATTAAATTTAATTTCCCCTACAAAAAGCGTCTGTTGTGTTTCTTATTCCTGTTTCCCGCCAATCTATTTTGAATGCCTAGAATGAAAATTTCAATCATCAGACAGAACAACAAATGCCAATCGATTCCAGGAAGAAAAAACACCAACACAAATCCTCCACAAACAACAACCATAAAATATAAATTTTAGATCCAATCCAACCGGACAAATGTCAACGATGTGAAAATTGTTTCCAATCACGCTCGCGCAATTCCAACACAAAACAAATAAATGTTTACTGCTGTGGCTATAATCATAATCGGATAGAACCGATGAAAGTAACCCATTGAGGGTTTTTTCAGTTTTATGGCCGATAGTCAGGAAAAATCTTGGTTAATAATTATCAAGCTCCTTCAGGTTTAAAGTTTGTGATTTGTAACTCGAACCATAAATTAATAGTTAATTCAACGCATTATACTATTTTGATTTTACAAAACAACACTCGAATTTAGGCGCAAAGTGGTCAAAGTGGTTAAATCTAGTATATTTTTTAGAATAAAGTGTTCTAGGGAAGATAAGGGCAAAACGAGCACCCGGGGCACAGTGATTCAGAACCTGCTTTTTGCTGAATACAACCTCGTTACTTCTTCAAATAAACTCATAAAGTAACCTTAAGTAAGGTTTCCAGAATTTGTTCAGCACCTATCCGGACCGGACAATCCGGGCAATTTTCATTTAAAAAAACCTGGCAAAATCCGGCCCTTTCTGTTCTGAATTGACGACGAAAAATCCGGGCAACATCCGGGCAAATTTTGTCAAAATTCAGAAATTGTTCACAAAATGTATAATAAAAAATTGAAAAAAAAGTTTTTTCAATAAAATTCATGAACAGATTTTGAATCGTATTTTAGGCTCCAAAAAATCTTTTCATGACTATTTTCGTAAAATCTGCTCAGAAAATTTTGTTTCGGTGGCTAAATAAAAAAAAAACACTGAGCCGACGCCGTGACTTCTAGCCCAAGAGCGAACATCGAACACAGTTGTACCGAATAAGTTTTGCAATATCTGTTCGCCAAATACCACAAAGATGGTAAAACAACTTTAACCGAAACAAAAAAAAAACAAAGATTTTCAGGGTTGCAAGCGATTTTTCGTTTAGAAATTCCCAAGTTTTTCCGTGTTTTTCTCGGTTTAAAATGATGATTATCGTGGTTTTCATTATATTTGTTTGCATATGAAAACATTGTCAAAAACATAAACAGTTTCGAAAAAACGAGATCCACTACCCTATTTTGGAATTTTAATATTTTTAGGCTTCTTTTGAGTCTAATCACAAATGAAAAAAAAATTGGCTTCTGAAATTTTCTCCTGAGCTGTACTAAAATGTTAACACATTAACGGCCACAAAGAAAACTATACCGAGAAACACCAAAATTCGACATTCTGTATCTCAGAAAACCCTGGACAAAATTCTACAAACTTAGCATCTTTGAGTTACGGAACATATTGTGTTCAATATTGTCAATCAAATACAGAACATTTGAGTTATGCTTCAAAGTGTAACACACTGTTGGCGAGCGAAAAAACGAGATATCTCGTATTTGCCTTCGTAATTACTGGCTGTAGATTTCTATAGAAAGATAATCTAAGATAACTCTTTCACAAAATTTGTTTACTTTTCGATATGAAAAATCATATACGTAAAAATTTTGCAGGTTAGAAGTCTTTGAGTAAGAATTTTTCTCTCCAAAGATGTGTATATTAATGGAAAATTTAAGCTTGAGGTGGTTTTAACACTGATAAGGTTTTAAGCTGAATTTCGTTCAAATCAATTCATTCAGACGTCTGCGTTTAAACTTCTGTAAACTTTCAAAAATTCTGATGAAAAATATTTAGATGCTCTTCTTAAAAAAAATTCAATTTAATTTGTGGGAAAATTTTCCCAGTTTTGTGCTAAAATTCCCATTTTCCTGGTAAAGAAATGATGTTCCAAACTTTTTCCTGAAATTTCCCTTTTTTCCGGTTCGCTGGCTATTTTCATGCTTCATGTTTATGAAATGCAGGATACTTCACCTTATCCAAATTTGTTTTATGAAGCCCTTCCAGACCAACCGGTTTTTTTTTCATTTTACTGGGTATCACAGCACATTTTGCTTTCCAATATCTTGAAATCTGTTCACAAATTCCAATATCCAGTTTGAAAAACAACGTTTTATGGCATTTTGATGCTGTTTGACTTTTCTTTCAAACTTATGAATTTATCCGGATTTTCAAGTCCGTTCGCGGACCAAATTGAAAATATACGTCGATAAAATGATGATAAGTTCACCTTATCTTGATAATTCCAAAACGAAAAAAAAGTTACAAGTCTGAAAATTTTCTACATTAAAGATGGGACACATCCCTATCCAACGCACTATTCACGAGAAAAATCCATCGGGTCTTTAATCTTTAGGTCTTAATTTGTCAAAAGAATATCGAATTGTAAATTTTTAAGAATAAATGTTCAAAATGTCTTCCAAACTCCATGCAAAATGAAAATTGAAAAGAACTATCAATTTTTAGAAAATATTCAAAAATTCTAGGATTGTAGGTTTTGAATAAAATATTGTGACTAAATAAAAAGTAATGCTTTTGGCAACACTATAAACATTTCCAAAAGCTTTGTAATGAAGATGTTTTTTCAAAGTATGTTTGAATCAGAAATAAGAAGGGGTGGTTCAGTTCAGATAGTTTCGATTTTTTTCTAAGAATTTATTGTATCTTTTCAAATATAATCAGTGTTGAAATTTGAAAATAATTGACTTTTATTCTTTTATTTTTTATTTTATCTGTTTTTAATGAATATTCAACAGTTTTTTTCGAAATTATTACTTGATCAAACTAAACAAAATTAATTTATAAACTTATGATCTAAATAAAATAGATCATTTTCCTACGACCTTTCCATAGCCGTTATTCATTGTCAAAGATTTTTTAAGCTTAAAAAACAGAAGAAATGTTGCTCTTTTCTGACTTTTGTAAATCTGCTTTTCCAATAAATTCTGCACATAATTCAAGGTGTCATGTACGTTAATTATTGCTATGCTATTTTCATCCGAAAAATAATTTAAGATCGATTATAGAGTAGTTATTGCATAAAAGCTATTGAAATTTTGCATGAATTTCCCATAGAAAGAGATGGCTACTTCTACTTTGCTCACTGAGCTTTTCAAATTTTCTGAGAAAATTCAAACTTAGTTCTTCAATTAAACATGTATCTCGACGTAGAATTTAGCTGAAAAAAACTATACTTTGAAATGTTTGAAATTGGCAGAAACCTGTGCATTTTTATCTCATGCTATTTTCGCTATAACTAAGACAAGCTATTTTGTAAATTTAATATCTTCAATTTTATGAAATTGTGAAAAAAAATCAAGATTTTAATATATTTGGTTAATGTTTATCTTCAAAAAGAGCGGTAGCAATATTTTTTTTTCTCATTTTTTACAAAATATTTACCCTAACTTCTCCTATTTAGTAAATTGCTTCAAACATTATTTTTTCTAAATCTTTGATAGATAGAGGTCCAGTTTGTAAAAATATAAATTTCAAATTTTTTATCCAAAAAATCTAAAATGAGATTTTGTCAAAGGTTTTAAGATGAATTTTTATCTATTTTTACAATTTATTTTAAAAACTAGAGCTGATTGAAAAAAAAAAACTAATTGCAAATTTCGAATCAGCGTTCCCCAAATATTCAAAATTAGCTGAGGTTTTGTATGTAGCTTGTATTTCGAAAAAGTCTAAATGTTTTTGCCTTGTGTTATCAGAATCAACGATGAAGCTTCATACCAGAATACAAAATCAGATTTTGAAGCAGAAACAGCAGAACAACAACAACAAAACAGCAGAAACAGCAGAAATTCAGATTAAGAAGATTTTGAATCAGGAACTCCATTTCGGAATAAGAAAAAGAATAAACATTATACATTTCAAGAACATCTCGACTAACATCTTGAAACATAACTAGGGTTACAATTTGAAAATTTTAAATTGGATATTTAGTCGAATTTGCGAGCATAATCTTCAAACATGCAAAGTTTTGTGCACCCTTAACCCTCGTTTCATAAAGTAACAAATTGGCAACAATTAATGTATGGAAAAAGTGAAAAGTCGTTTTTTTTTCTTGATGTATTCATCATTTCCAACTGTTTAAAATGATTTTTGAGGAAAAATAAAAAAAAATCATGAAATGAAGGGTTAATAGCAAAGCAGATTCACACCCCAGGATATAATCCGTCCTTGAATTTCAAAAATCTTCGAGATTTTATTTGACCAATTTGAATTTCTTCTTGTTGTAGGTATTTTAATTATTTAGACGGAATAGCATAATTTTTACCATGCACAATTGTAGAAATCAGATGGAAAATTTATATTTCAATCAAAAGGAATATCCCAAGAAAGAACACGTAAATGTTTCAGAATATTGCATTGAAAAAAGAAGACAAAAAAAAATATTTATTTTTTTGTTAGATGAAAACAAATATTTTAACTTAAAATTCTGAATATTTAAAAAAGAATTGATAAGCCAATTCTGAATGATGACTCTCAATGTCTGTATACGTTTCCGATCTAACATTTTGCGTCTGTTGACCAAATTTAAATATTTTTCATTGAAAATTGTCAAAGATACAGCGAATTTTGTGAAGTAATCTCAATTTCCCTTGTTTCACGTGATTGGTGTATCTTTTTTCCAGTTACTGTACAGACAAATTTTGTGGAGCGTTAGTTGGATAATTGAACAAGATTGTGTGAAAATTTCGTGAAAATTTCAACCGAGAGCGAACTGGCAGCTTGTCAAAGTTGAAAGCGAGTGAACTGCTTCACGCAATTTCATTCTTTTTTGAACGCTACTGATTTTTTCCGCAAAAAAGCAATTACAGTACCGAGAAAAACGTACAACATTAAGGGGGGAGTAGGGTCTAACACTTTCAAAAAATCGATTTTTTTTTCTTATTGTAAAACATTTCAAGAATGTTGTGTCAAATTTTCATTATAGGCCTTTATCTCCTCTTATCTAATACGAGGATAATAAGAGAGAGAGAGCAGAAACTTCAAACGCGTTTTTCTCAAAAGCACATTTTTAAAGTCAGTGGACATCGTCATTAGAAAACTACTTCACCGATTCTTTTCAAATTTGGAACATATTTTCTACATATAAAATACCAAAAAAGATTTTGACCATTCTGATTCACTGTTGCACTATATAAACTATTTCATTATCATATTACCACTGTATTTTATTATTATATTTATATAGTATTGTTATATTGTATTTCCATTGTATCTCATTATTATATTTTTAGCGGGAATGCATCTGGGGATAACCTTAAGAAACTTTTACAAGCGGAGTGGTAGCCAACCATTGTAGGTTTCTGAAGGTTGGATGCCTTCCCTCGACGAACCATCGGCCGTGGAAGCCTTCGGGCCAACCACACAGACATAGGCAGGACCTTGCTACCGATGGGGGAACCATACATACATACATACATACATAAAATACCAAACCCCAACGATTTTTTTTTTGTACTTTTGGGAGATTTTACAGATAAAAAATTTTTTCGTGAAAAATCGTAGTTTTTACTCAAACAGCCACAAAATTTTTTTTTAAAGTTAAATAAAATCGTTGGGGTCTAGAAAAACATCTATTAAAAATATTTTGCTCTGATTTTTTGACTTCAGATGATTCCGTGTTGAGATAGGGGAGAAAGAGGATACTTGATCCCTGGGGATACTTGATTCCTTAGCTATATCTCGAAACTGGAATGTCTTACAAAGATCAAATGTTCTAGAAAAATGTGCCAAAATGAGCAAAATAACAATGCTTGCAGTTTAAAAAATTTTAACAAAATAATTGTTTTAGTAATTGAACTTTGTTTGAAAAATTTCACAAAATGTAACTTGAAGATCTTTTTTCATCACTTTAAAATGTTCCTTACATGGGCAAACTATGAAAAAAATATTTGTTCCAATGTATCAATCGTTCGAGCGTAAAATGAACTTCATAATGCCATATTTTCAAAGCAATGGAAAACTCTCAACTTTTTTCAGAAAAAGTTTTCTAAAATGTTGATTATGGGTACAATTGATCCCCTAGAGTTGGGTACAATTGATCCCCCTTCCAAACGGCATATTCTTCTTCTGAATTGATCGTTATGATTGCTGATTACGAAATTACTAATATTTATCCAAAAACTAATATTTATCAAACAATTGTCTGAAGAAAAGAGCAACAATAATTAATTTTCTCTTAATTATAAAAAAAAATAGCGCCATTAAGTATGCAATGTTATTAGCGTTGAGACAAAGTTATAGAATTTTCTTCTTATGTCTGCTATAAATGGTTAAATGAGAGCAAACATGACCAAAATAGTCAATTAACATTCTATCTTGGGGTTTTGTTTGATTTTTATACAAGGATTAGGGCTTCCTGAATAAAAGATCAAGTCTCCTTCAATAGGGGATCATGTCTCCCCTAACTTCAGAAAAATCGCATTTTTTTTACTCCCACGAAAATGCTTCTAGTTCATCAACGGGTTCAAGTATCGTTCTAATTTGTGGAGCATAGAAACTTGAAGTTACAAGCTGTCAGAAAATGTCAAAGACGGCGAGTTGCTATTTTTTTCTCAAAAGATATGGTGAAAATAAGAAAAGGGGATCAAGTATCCCCACTCTCCCCTACAGTGTCCACCGCAAATCCTGTTTTCTAAAAGGCATCCTCGAAAGTTCTCCGTCACCGGTTCATTTTTCAATATTTTTCTACGAAAAAATTACTAAATGTTCTTTTAACAATGCTTTGTATAATGCAAAAAAATTGAATACATTTGTTTGAACGATAGCTCTGAAAAAAAATTGTGAAAATGGTGTTTTTTTTTACCCGTTAGACCCTACAACGCCCACCCCCCCCCCCCCCCCTTAAGTAATCATCTCTGTATTTGTAGAATCTTATCATACCGCGAAAAAATCTAAGCCGAGAAACAACGAAATGCGACATTTTATACATCAGAAATCACTGAACCACGCTGATGTTTGGTCACAATGTGTTAAAATGTCCAAAATTTTTATAGTCATCAGAAGTTGAGAGGCGCCAGATGTCATGGTTTAGCATTAAAAGAAGATAATTATTTTAAAAAATTACAATTTCCGAAACAACATTTACTATTTTTCCATAAGAAACTTCAAATAAAATACCAGGTTTTCGAATCTGGTTTGAAGAATCTTAAATCAAACGCTTATTTTGGACCAAAAAGAAAACTGTCTTCAAAGTTTTCTTTTTGGTCCAAAGAGGATTAAAAAATAAATTAGAAAAAGTTTTAATTTGAATTACCCTGCATACCATTATTTTTATATTTATATTATAAAAGCGAGACATTTCACGGGAAAAAGCGGGACATTTAGAAACTCTTTAAAAAAAACCTTAATTGTATTACCAAACTTATACGTTTACCATCAGCCAAAGTTATTCACAGAAAGAACAACAAGGTTTTTTTTTAACGCGGATGTAATTTGCTCAGTTTTTTCTTTATTTGAGAAAAATATTTCAGGTCCTACATGTCGAGGGGTTTCATACCGCGTAAAAAACTTTCGTACAATAACAAATATATTTCAATTTTTTTCTGAAAATTTGAAACTTAAGAAAACTTCCATCATTGTATAATCTGTACTATTGAGTCAAAAAAAGTGGTATTTTTTTGGTAATTTATTTATTTGAAACGGCTCATACCTTGAGCCTACTCGTTTTATTTAAAAAAAAGGTGGTGATAAAAGGCAATTTAACATAGATTCCGTCAAAAAATTAAGATCCATAATCATTGGGAAGCAACTATTTTCTTCATACCAAAGTTATTTGAACGTGCTCCAAGGTGCTTCAAGGTGCTCCAAGAACGCTTAGCTGATTCAGAATCGTACGTAACTTTAGAGTTATTCAGTATTGTCTTGTATTAACTATGGAAAATGTTGCTTATTTTGAGAAAGAGGACGTATTAGAAAGGTTTTCTGCGTGGAACCAAAAGATAAAATTTGTTTTTTTCTAATGTAAGTCAGCTAATTAGCGGGACGGAGGGACATTCAACAAATAAGCGAGATATGTCCCGATTTTGCGAAACGGATGACAACCCTAGTTTAAACCTATCCATAAGCTTCACTCGGATTGAGGAGTTTTCTTTTGAGTTCTTTAGCATAGCATAAGCCTTATCTTTTTCTCGAATTTTCATCCTATCGGATGATTCATCCATAATAAGCTTTTATACCGGTTCGTGATCTAGTCACTTTGTCTTTTAACCTAAACATGGCCTTTAATTTGATTTTAGATTTTTATCACTCTAGATTCAGTTTTTTCTTATCTTACTTGTTTGGTTTATTTCCTTGCTCAACTTCATCTACTTTCAGCGTTTATCTGGATTGGACACTAGGACTTTGTACCCGTACCTTCTGAGCCAAATTCTCAAACAACTTTTTTGGAAATGCTATGCGATTGCCAAGATCGCCAATGTAATATTCAACAAACTTCAACTTTACTTACATCTGATTATATGGAATTATCATTTGATTTATGATGCCACCGGAGTTAGGCCAAATTCGTGTGATTGAAAACGCGTCAATTCAATATTTGACGGTCGCCATTGAAAGGAAAAAGTTAACGTACACATTATTCCTTCAGCGATTTGCCCTTTCAAAGGCACGATTCAAATCACCAACCGATATTGGTATTTTAATTTTTGGTAAAATTCACGACTGCAACTTTCAAGGCTTAACAATTTTGAATATTTCAGCCTCTAATTCGATTTATTGGGCTGATTAATTCCAGTCACTTTGACAAATGACTGCGCCCAGGCACAATGTGTAAGGTTAGATAATTGAACAACTGGTAAAAACTTCCAAAAAATACCCCTGAAAGTCAATACGACAAAATCTCTGTTGTTAACATTTGTAAGCACAAATCGTTTGAACCTCCGGGCGGCGGGCTGCCTGGATTAATCTAGTCGGAGAGCCAAGCGTTGAAAAATGAGTTACACTAAATCCCAAAAACCCCGAAACATAACCTCGCAACCGCCCTAAGCAGTCTGCCTAAGCATGATTGACAGTAATCAGCCCCTCCCCGAAAAGTGATTGGTGAATCCTGCTGAAACCCTCGATAAGCAAAGCCTCTCGAGTGCCACACGGTTTTAACCTGGCGACCGACCCGTTAAATTTTCCGGTGAATTTGGCTAGTTTGCTTACCGAAGACCGTAGCCGGAGTCGTTCGATTGAAATTAGTTTTAGTGACGCTTTTTCCTCCTTCCGCCCCCCCAAGCAGCAACAGCAAAGCAAGAACGAGAAACCTATTAATTAGTGAGCTAATTTGATTGAATTGAATTCGATGTACAGTGCCGCCTTGAGTTTCGCGCCACGGGGATGATGATGGTTCCTCGTTTTTCCCTGGCTGGAAACAACAACAACCAGGCGACAACAACTCTAATTTCATTCAAGGAAAAAGGTGCCCGATCCAATTGATGGTGGAAAACCCCCCCCCCGGGGGACTTCGTTATAACAGTGGGAGGTTTCATTTATTGTTTTACGGTAATTGAACAAATTTGAACTTTCTTATCGAACTTAATTGCTTTTGTTTTGATGGATTTCAAAAGGGTTGTAGATGGGGAAAACTAGCATATGGCTCCAATTAAATCGAGAAATGTTATGTCATTTTTGCAATTTTAACAATCAGCACTCAGCAGTGATGGCAGTTGATTTTATTGTTTTCCAATGCCTAAAGACATGCCCCCATTTAACACCTAAAAACTTTTTCGTCTAATAAGATACGAAATAACGGTCTTCGACTAAGTTGTTCAACGAAGAATTTACTTTAGAAAATTAGTAAATTGACACAAAAACCATTTGCAGGCTCTGTTCCACAGAAGAAACAAAAATGATGTTGATTTTCCAGTACAAAAAATTCCATTTTTCCATACAAACCTAAAAGTTCAAATTTACTCATGTAAACGTCATTTAAAAACTATGCAAAAAATCTTGGATGAATTTTGAATCAAAACGAAGCTTTTTAAATCACAGGGTTTGAGAAAATAAAAAATGACCCCAAATCGTCTCAATCTAATGTGCATTCAGTAATGAACCAAACAAAAGTCCACTACTTTTCTTCCCATGGTCTTAAGAATTTTGATTCTCAAAGGTTAAAAATGTAAGCTAAGTTCCTCGAGGTTTTGCCGCTTGTCAGTAATTCGATTGTTGAATTTTGAACCAATTTTCTGTAGTTTATGGCAAATTTCAGTGTTAACGAAAAAAAAAGTAGATTTTTAGAATATTGTTTTTTTTTTTCATTTTTAAAATGAAAAATGAGTATGGTTATCCATAAAAAGTGGAGTCAATATTATAATTTTTAAAAAATGGTATTTTTTAGTAAACCTAATTCTAAGCAGCCAAAATTGAGTAAATTCACGTGAGCGAAAATTCTCATTTGGAGTCATGTCTACAATTATTTGAAAAAAAAAAAAAAACCTTTGATCACAAGACAAGTTTTACAAAATTTGCTTATCATGAAAATTAGTTGACCTACAGGTGAGTTCGAAACTCGTTCGATTTTGACGAACCAGCCCGAGGCTGAAAGTCTCTATAATAAAGAAAAAAAAATCATTCGATTTTTAGTCGGAATTCACATCTTAACTTTAAAATCGGAACACTACCGAAATTTTAAATTCTTTTGACTTGTTCCGTCATTCAGCGTTTTAAGTCTTATTTTGCTTGAAATTCGTAAAGAAATAAAAATACGACTTCTTAAATTCTTACATTTTTTTGCTTTCAAAGTTGATTACCAAATGTTAACGTATCTCATCTTCAAATTTTGTAATGTTTATTAATTTAAAAAAAATATTTACAGCCAAACATCCGTGAGCTGAAAAAAAGTTTACACTAGAGCAGGGTGACCAGCGAGTTTTCATTTTCAAATTCCCGGTTTCCCTCGGTTTTCCCGATTGATATTTTATTATTTTTCCGGATTAACAATACACAAATAAGTAACTTTATCCATTTTTTTTTTAACTTAAATGTTAAAGAGTTTAAGTGACAACAGCTTCGCTTTTTGTTAAGGAAAATTCTTTATTTGGATTTGATAAAATATTAATTTTCTAACTGTGAACTAGCTTATTTGAAATTGGCCTTTTTTTCGTGCCCTCATTCTATTTTTTTTTTTGCATTCTGAGATCTGAAATATAATCATGAACGATGAATTTCGGGTTGAATTACTTATTTAAATTTTTATTCTTATTTCTGGTGCTATGCTCAAGTTTGATATAAATCGCTACTGATAGTTATTTTTATTTTTATTTTTGCTCTACAGATCTGAAAACGCATTCCGTTAAGTCCGTTAAGTTCCGTTAAGCATTTTGAAATTTAATTTCGATTCTCGTCTTGAATACTGAATCAGGTTTTTTGTTGTATAAGTTTTAATTTTTTTCTAAAATGCCTGTTTTTAAAGCCTGAGCTTTAAGTGCTGGTTTCTGGATTTGACATAGGTAATAATCTAAAATCTGGGTATGAATTTTCCATCCGACCTCTAAAATGTGAATCTTAACTTGAACTTTAAATTTTAAATCGTAATCCATATTTTGGCAATTATTTTTTAGTTGAAACTGAAATTTTCAAACGATTTTGTAGCTCATATACTTATGATCTATAATTTTTGAACTTTTTATTCCTACCAAAGCATGCGGTTACCTGTTAAAACGCAAAATTTATAACAGAATCACACACAAACTTGTATCATGTTCTATTCTTTGTGAATTCATCAACGAACCGAATAACATGCTAATTAATCCATTTCAATTTTTTGTTTCCCACCTTTTTCCCGATATGAATTCTTGATCTAATGAATACGCGATTTTCCTATGTTAATTCATATACCGACCACTTATTTAAATGTAAAAATTTAAGGTTTTTCACTCGATCCCCAACCAAAAAAGTTCGGAAAAATTTTTTTTTTGTCGAAAAATGTTTAAGTTTAAAATTTTGCGTGATTAAAAAAAAAATCAGGGTTTTCCACGCGACCCCGACCAGAAAAAATCGAAAAAATGATTTTTTTGCCGCAAAATTTTCAATTTGAAATTTTGTAAGATTCAAAACATTCAAGCTTTTTCACGCGACCCCCGACCAAAAAAAATCGAAAAAAATGATTTTTTGCCGAGAAATTTTCAAGTTTAAAATTCTGCAGGATTAAAAAAATTCAAGGTTTTTCACGCGACTCCCGACCAGTCAAAAAACTATCTGTTTTCAACGTTTTAATTTATCTCATACTTATAAGTTTCGATATTATACATTTTTTTATTTCTTTTCACTTATTTCTTCAACCAGATGTTCAGTTCTATTTTTTCCTGAGTTTTGTAAATAATGTGCACTATGGTAATAAATATTCGGTTCCTACATTTCGAAAAAGTTTACTCATTTTAAAGACATTTTCACCATTCACAATATCCGTTGGATAATAAATAGTTTATGCTCGAGAAAGTTTTAACGACATTTCGTTGTTTAAAAAAAATATATTTTGAAATTGGAATAATAACACTTCTGAGCACTGTAACTGAGCAAAATATCTCGGTTTTTGAAGAAACTCCTGACTTTTACCTCCATGAAATTTGAATCCGTACGTGCTTCTTAGAAAAAAACTAGTCATGATAAAGTGAATGGACTTTAAATTTCAATCGGTTTAAGTATGGGTAAAAGATTCATACACAACTTTCTCGGTTTTGATCCGAAATTCCAGGGTTTCTTCTGGTTTTTTCTGGATCTATTTTTAATTTCCGGTTTCCCGGTTTGCTAGCCACTTTGCTAAAGAAGTATTCTTATTTAATTTTTACCATTTTGGCAGGTTATGAAATGCAATTTACAATTCATTAGACAGAAATGAAAGCATTGATATGTGGAAGTCAAAGCCAGAGCGCTTTTGGTAGAAGAAATCGAATAAGAGTTGAAAAGTTGAGCTGGAATTCAAAAATTTCAGATAACTGAACACGCTTTCTTGAAAAATTGACCACAAACGACTAAGTAATATAAATCTTCTGAGACAACATTGAGCCATGATGAAGTGAATTAACTTTGGAATACAATTGAAACCCTCAGGATCAGAGGGTGCAAGTCCCAAAATCACCAATTTTGCGTTGAGTATACTTATCGATTCTTCATGTTTCATTGTACATCTGGTGCAAAACTCGATTTTTTAAATAATTTTTTGAGCTCTTTTTCGAGCACCTTCAAAACTTTGAATCGCGTTTTCTCGAAACTATCATTTAGGCACTTGCACCCCTCTGATCCCAAGCGCCTCAATTGGTCAATCAATGAGAAAAATGATCCCTATAGAGTTATAAATTCCAGTTTTTTTTCGCTTTTTCCGGTTCCATGTCTAAATTTAAGTTTTTTTCTGTTTTTTTTTTAGTTCGCTGGCTACCCTGTATAAGCATATAAATTAAGGTTGCCAGATTGCCCGGTTTTACACGGATTGATTCGGGTATTTCACACAAAATTTGAAAAAAGTTTGATTCAGCCCGGTTACGTGAATTGCGTCTAAAAAGCCTGAATTTTGCCCGGATTTACTCATTTTATTTGAAAATCGAACAAGAAACTCAAATTGAGTTTTAATTTTTTATTTGAGTCCAAAACGAAATTTTTTGAAAAAGTTTTATCCAAATAACCAAAAACGGTTTTCTGGAATAAAAAATTCGATTTGAATCTCCGGATGTGTTTCGATGTAAGAAATTTTTCAAGTGTTTTTCTTCTTGATTTGAGTTGAGTCTTGATCCAATTTGCCCGGATTTTGCCAGGTTTTACTACAGAATAGCCCGGAAATGTGCGGGATAAATTCCGGAAACCTTAATCTAAATCATACATCAATTCACGAAATGAGAGCCTACGTTAAGTTCCATGTAAATTTAATGTATATTCTTCGTCTTAGTGTATGATTTGTTTTCTTTTTTAATTTTTCCATTCATTCAGGAAGTTAGAAATTTATATTTAAGAAATGACGAAATTTTAAAAATAATAAATTACAGCGTTAAATGCCTTCATATTATATCTAGAAGTTACCAAAAAAACTAATTTCTGTACTCTTTTTTTCTCTCTTTTCCAACACCAGAGCACGTATGGGATGTGGTCGTCCAGCGGAAAGGACTCGGCGAAAGCTACGGCATTATTGGTAACTATCGCCTGTGCATCACGGACAAAACCCTGTCGCTGGTGCGGATCGGAAATGCCACCGTTTCCGGTGACAACCGAGTCGAGATGGTGGAATTCCCGCTGGCATCTCTTCGCAGGTAAGGACCAGCTCTTAGTAGCAAGCAGCACTCTAGAACGAGCTCAATCTGTCATATCTATACCTTTCTACATGTACCTTATCGTTCATGCTTCCTTCCTTCCTTCCTTTCTTCCTTTTCGAACAGATACGGTGGAGCGCAGCGCTACTTATACCTGGAAGTCGGTCGTAGCACGACAACCGGCGCCGGCGAGATCTGGATACAGGCCCAGGACAATATCATTGCCAGCAACATGCTCGCAACGATTATGAAGTGAGTATGGATTTATGCCTTCTACACCTAACTGATGTTTTTTTTTCATTTGGGGGGGATTTTTTCCTGCTTCTGTCTCTTTTACGCCAAGCCGATTCGAAACGACTCTCCGAAAATGGCTTCTTGGCAGAAAACTGATCGGAGTCACACTCGCGAACACCAACAACAACGAAAAAAAAAACGGGAGCCAATTTCCCGTAATTAAATTACGGCTGCCCTCAAATTGAGCGGAAAACTGGCTGTTCCAAGACCGACGAGGACGACGACGACGGTGGGGCGAAAAAGAGAAGGACCCGGGGCAAAGTCGTGTTTCATTCAAAAATTTACGAGGTGCGGTTTTTGGAAAGTTGAGTGTGAATGAGCGTGGGAAGAAAACAAATTCGAACAGCGCCAATTGAGTCGTTCGAGATGGGAGGTCCTTTCACGATTGTTTGGTTCACCTACACTCGTGGCTTTTTACTTTTATTTTAATGATTAACTTCCTAGAGAATTGAATGAAGGCAAAATTTAATTTTTTTTTTAAGTTAAAAATTCATAAGTAATGTTAAAAAATGTTGCCCCTCAATTTATGCAGCATCTCCATGCTCCATCTTTCGATTTTTATTGGTGTTCGGCCTCACGAACTTCCTTAGTTTATCAATTACTAGCATTTGTAAATATTTTGAAGGTGTTTTGTTTCCTTTATGATCAAGAAAACTCGTTAAAACCTTCAAAACAGAGACTGATCAATGTTACCCCAAAACATCGAATTCTAAACCACGACGAAATCGATTCTTAAATCAAATTGAAAGTAGTCTAATAAATTTCTGCAACCATGTTAAACGTTCATAGGAGTCCAGTACTGGTTTTAATAATATGAAACATGCCACATCCCCCTTAACAGAAAAAATAATCGAGAAATATTGAAAAAAAATGATCAATCTTACCCCGTTTTACGATACCTGAGACCAGAGCGTTAATTGAAAAGTATTCTAAGGGTCATTTTTTGGATTGTTTTTTGTGGAAGAAATCACATGAGGTATTAGAGCTTTTGAGGTTCCCGCAACTTCTGGATCACTGGAGGTTGTAATTTTCTCGTAAACCAGGTGATATTTTGTTTTCCTTATCCGTTTCTATCGATCTTTTAGCACTGTTAATTAATAACTGATTAGAGCAGGAATTTTCAGATCATATACTCGGCGGAGCACTTTTTAACCTAAAATTACCACCGACATTTTTGAAAGAATTAAAAACTCGAGTTTTGAAAACTTGATAGTATTTATCGTAGTCAATAAAATCAGTAATGAATAGCTACTCTTCGAATAGTCTTGTTTTTATTAACCAAATATGTATCATCAAAAATTAATTATATCAACAGAACAAATACACTTTTTTGATTTTGCAAGCTGTAACACATTTGGTTCAATTTGTGTCAGTTGTAGCCTGACGTCTGGTTCCGCGTTTAGACGGGATCGATATTTTGTCTTCGTTTCAAGATATATGGAAAATCCAGACTCAAATAGATAAGTTGTGGAAAACGGCAGAAGATTAAGTTTTGCTTTATCGGACAAATTTGGAGATTCATTTTTCAGTTGACACCAAAACTAAGGTTGCCAGACTGCCCGCATAATTGGCACATAATTTGAGAAAAGTTCGGTCCGGCAAGGTTTCCCCGGATTTCGTTGAAAAAGCTAGGATTTATTCACTTTATTTGTAAAATTTAACAAAAAACTCAAATTGCGTTATTATTCTGTTACTTTTTACGTCGAAAAAAGATTTTTTTATGGCAAGTTTTATCCAATAAATCATGACTTGTGTTTTGCAAGCCTGAAATACGATTTGATATCTGCTGATGTGATTTGATGAAAAAAAAATATTTCAAGTGTTTTCTTCTTGCTTTTGAATGAATATTCCGTGGATTTGACCAAATTTTCCCATATATCACCCGGATTTTAGGTTTAACATTTTGAAATCAAATTCCCGGGTTTGACAGGTTTTAGATCAAATTTGTCCGGATAGTTGCGGTCCGGATACGCCTGAAAAAAAATCTGGTAACCTTAATCAAAACTCCTCCAAAGACTTCTTGGATGCGAATCTTCCCTGTAGCTTTGAATCCGATGTCGTATCTATCAAGCATTCATATTTTTGCGATGTTAATGGTTCTGGTTTCTTTGAGATCGAAAATGGCTGTTCCATTACAAGTCTTCGATCTTTTTATGATATTCTTGGGGGAAATATTGCTGGAAGCTGTTCTACAAATCATGTTGGTTTATGATTTTCGTTGCGTATGTCGCGGAGCACGATCTAGAAGGACTTTTCTAGGGATTTTGGGAGAAGTCACTCACTCCTTCTTTAAAACTCTCTTGACGATAGCCCAATATCGTTCTATGGGGTGAAGCTGTTGGCAGTTTGGTGGGTTAATATCTTTCTCAACGAAATCTACATCGATATCCTCAAACCATCTAAGAGTGGATTTAGCGTAGTGGGGTGACGCTAAATCCGGCCAGATCAATGGTGGAGTTGTATGTTTGTTATATAGTGGAAGCAACATTTTCTGCAAACACTCCTTTTGGTAGATATCGGCATTTATTGTTCCTTTTGTAAAGAAACTCGCTTACTTCAATCCGCAGGGGCAGATTGCCTGTCACACAAGCACTTTCTGGCCAAATTTTTCCACCTCAGGCGACTTCACGTGGTCACTCTCGTGCTCCCAGCTGTAGTGTAGAATTGTGGTCCCGGAAGAGTACTGGAATCCTCTTTTATTTAAGGTTCATCGTCCATGAGAATGCACGCATCTGGCTTCTGCAAAATCCGAAGATACAGCTTCCGGGCTCTGGTTTTGGCTCGTGATTTTTGTTCAGCCGTTTGTTTGGACACTTTCTGCTTCTTGTATGTTTTCAGGTTGTTCCGCTTCTTGATCCGATGTACCATTCCGATCGATGTCCCAGCATTTTTCGCCAAATCACGTATGGACATCGATCGATTCCGGTTGATGAGGTTTATTACCTTACGGTCCAGATTTGGGTCAGATGGTCCTGGTTTTCTGCCTCTTCCTGGCAAATCATCGAACGTATAGTTTTCCCCGAACTTGTGGATGATGAATGTTACGCTCGCCGGATGAATGCCGAAACGTTTCGCCACTTCTCTCGCATCCAATTTTAAGTGTCCGACACACGAATTTTAACTTCTTTTTTAATTCACGACATTTTGGGAGAAACGAATGCTTCAAACGTAAAAAAAGCGCTGGTTCACTCTTGACAGATCAAGATGCTACATACAGGTGAGCACAGTTGTGCGCGTTCCCGCGTTAGTAAGTAGAAGGCCCAAATATGTTTATAGTTTATTTTCAATAAACTCCTTAGTAGCCGTCAGACCCAGATAATAATGAAAAATCTATCCGATTACAGTTGCGATGCTCGAATGCTATTATTGAAAAGAAAAAGCTGCCCAGAGCCGAGTTAGGCTCTTAATGACTTTTAAAACAGTACAGGCCTATTTTTCTGTCAAATGCCCTTGGAAACCTCTGAAATCATTAAATCATCTTTTCACCTTTCCAGAACCGCCAAAAACAAGGAAGCGGCCGACACCCTCGGTCCAATCCAACGGAATCGTTCCTCGTCGGCCAACGCCGCCTACAAACCTACCCAGATGCCGATGCGCCGATCGACGCACACCGGCCAGAAACCGATCAACTGTTCTCCTTCCGGAGGAGGGGCTGGAGGTGGTAAGTCAACCCTTGTTCTCCAATTTATTTCCCTTTCCTCGATTAGGATTAGAAAGAGACCCTGTCTTTCACTCTCCATAATACTCTCTATAGTCACACACACTTTCTTTACTAACGTTTTTATTGTCCCCTAATAGTTGAATTTTTCACCACCAGTCTTGTAACGTTGTTTTGTTAGTTCTTTTTTTGTTGATGATATTTTTGAAGTTTGTGCGCGTTGTTCCACTAGGGAACTGTTCGAGTAGTAGTCAGTTTTGTCGATATTTTCCCTTTTCTCTAGTTGGACTTTTATTATTGAATATGTGTTTTCCATTTTTCCTATCTTTTATTCTTTTTTGCAACGCACATCTTCTTAACTTTTTGATTTCCTTGTTGCGATTTTGCGATCACGCGTATGTTTTTCTGTAATTTGTTTTGAAGTGAGAAAATTTTCACAGTAATGTTGGCAAAGATTTAGAAGTAACTATTTATATACCTTTACGCAAACACAAATAGATATTAGTTTGAATTCACACGATCATTAACCCTTAGAGCGTACGGTTCCTAATTTACTTGTAGGTGATTGTTGTCATATCTATTTTTTTGTGTTTCTTCGGTATTTTGCGTTGGAGTATTTTTGTTTGTCTGATAACCTTCTTTTTTCGTTTCAAATAGTTAGAAAAGCACATTTGAGTGGTGGTTTTTAAAAGCGTAAATTATCCGCTTGGTACTACGAATCTGAGTATTTGCAATGTGTTGATTCGAGAAGCTTTGAAAACATTGGAAATAAGTGCAAACAACTCATATCGACAATGTAAATATCATACTTCAACAGATTGAATCGAGCAACGATAAAAGTTCCCTCAATGATGATAGTGTGAACAAAATCAGGTTAGGGATGTCCAGGTTTTAGACTTAGGTTGACATCGAATACAGGGGCAAAAACATTACAAAACAAATCGAAACATTGGCATTAGACGAAATGCAAAATGTTAATTTAATTCAATTTTGCTGCATCTTACAGAAGATCAAAGCTCCCCACATGCATCCTATGCACAGAGTTCCGAATCCTCTTCGTCAGCCACTAGCACTAATACTGTAGTCGCGGTCCAACAAAATCCAAATTGCAGTCCAAATTCGAAAAGAAATTCGGAAAAACAGAGCACAACTACTACTACCTCTAGCCCTGCCAGTGCGAGCCATTCGTCGTCGACAGCCTCCAGTGTTGGTGGACCCCCCGGCAACAGTTCCCAGTCCCATAGCCATTCCCATCACCGAATCCCCCATCATCCCTTCCCGTCGTCAACCGTCAGTTGTAAAAATAGCATCAAAAAACCCAAACTGGATCCTCCAAAAGAGGAAGAATCCGGCTCATCCTATTCCTACAGCACACTCCTCAATCCCGGCCAAAATTCCCCATCGCCGGGGGTCGTCATCAGTTTGCAGGTGCCACCCACACCGCCAGCAAAATTGCAGCCTCAAAAAATGGCCATGGCAGCCCACCACCACGAACCCACGAATACTGCCGGCGATACTAGTAGTAGTAGTCCTATGAGTGCCATCAGCTCCGATACCGTTGAGATTTGCTCTCCGAACGATCATGGTACGCTACATTTTATTTCTCTCTCCCTCCAACCTTTATGCTAACTCTAGGCTCTCTCTCTTTTTCTGGCTCATTCTATCGCATCCCCAAAATCTTTTTTTTTTTTTTTTTTTTTTTGAGGGTGACTCATTTTTGCGTTATGCAAAAACGATGAGACCCTCATTTCACACTCTAAATTTAACAATTTTCACAACTCAATTTTCTATCGATAGTCAGGAGCAAAATTTTGACACCTTCTGAACATTTTTGGACCCCAAATTTGACATCGATCGATTATTGGACTTTTCAAAATTCTAAATTTCATATTTAAATTGTTGTTTTGGAAATTAAATAAGCTTTTCTGTTTAGAATTTGTATTTAAAAAGGTTAAAAAATTCAAATTTTCACACCGCATATCCCGGCAACAATTAGAAATTTAAAAGATTATCGAATTTATGAAATTTATGAAGATAAAAAGTTGTTAAGTGCTACAAAACAACTATCTTATTTTTCTTCTACCTGAGCTACTTCACAGGCAGCTCGGGTTAAAGGCCAGTGACTTTGACTATATGCCCTAGTCCACAAAACCACTATAAAACTACTCAACAAAAATCTAAAAACAAAATTCTTTTAAACTCATCGACGATTTCAAATCTATTTTAGGCCTCCAAAAAACCTTTCATGATCATTTTTTTTAAACTTGCTCAAAAAACTTTCATTTTGGAGGCATAAATAAAAAAAAATTACAATGCAATTTGTTTTTTTTTTGTTTAATTTGCCAAATAAAGTGAGAAAATTCGGGAATAATCCGTGCTTTTTCAATTAAATCCGGGCAACCGAGGCGGGCCGGACTGTTCCAAAATTTTCAATCATTCTTTGTAAAACCTAAATTGTCTACCAAATGAAATCCAATAGCTGTAAAATAATATAAGAAGCATTTTTTTAATTCCATTGTGATTTTTTAAAATTATTCTTCTCACAGGGAACTTGCAAATACAATATCCATTGTGTTAAAAAGACGCAGCTCTCTAAGCCTAAGCCACTGGCCAATCTTTTTTCTTTTCATCCGAATTTTAAAGCTTCTAAACAGCCTGTTAGCTACATAACGAAGTAATTCTGATTCTGACAGGATAAGTTTGGTGAAGAAATATTGAAATGAGATAAAAAGGGGAACTGTTTTGAAGAACCTGAGGAATAACTTAAATGAGAGTATCATGAATAGTTTTATAGAGGTAAGGTCTGATGAATAGAAATCTTGTATAAAACAAAACTACTTGCTGAGAAAACCAATTGTTGCTTGGTTATAGAACTTATTTCGTCATTGATTTTTTATAAATGTCTCAATTGTTTTCAAATATATGTTTTCTGAGACGTTTTTTTTTGTTAAATATGCAGATCTATCCTTCCAAAACAACCATTTCAAAAATATTTCAAAAGCATACATTAGATACATTGGCTGAAACTTTTTTTTTCTTTATATTTTTTACATCCTTTAACATAAATTTCCGAAAATAACCGATATATTTTGCGCTTCACAAATAAAAATAAAACTTTATTCTTTTCCAATTGGCTGCACTATAAATACGATTCACGCAGATGGTTACTGTAGGAAAGTTGTTAATAGAGAAAAAATGAATCTTCAATTAAAAACTTTTTGTTTATAAGACAACCAATCAGAGAAAAAAAAATCAATGTTAAAAAAATCTAGGCATTCGTCATATGTACTTAAAAGGAAAGCTTTGTCATAAAATAGGAAAAAAGGAGCCATTTAAGTTTCGTTTCATTGTTTTTAAGTAACAATTATCGTGACTGCATGTACTACGTCCCTTCGTCCTTCTCATCATCGTCGATTCCTCCTCCCTTCCTGCAATGTTTATATGAATGATCATCCCGAGAAAAAACCCTACGTTTGTGTGTCCCGCTGCTTGAACCAAAAAAAAGAACCATTAATGTGAGATGTAGCATGATTTGAGTTGTTGCCAGAGCATTTGTACCAAAAGTATTAAAAATGTATCCAAATTGTTCCCAAATGTAAATATGTAAACCTTCGGTAGTCAACTACTTAGCCTGCATGTGGCATAACTGTTCATATGTTTAGTACTGAATACTGTTGCTAGTAGCTAATAGAAACTAATAATAATGATGCACACTAATATGATCACAGCACCGTAAACCCTCACAATCATTTGATAAAATTAACAGCACTTTTGGTTTGAAAAAAAAATTAAATTAAATTAAAATGGTATTAGAATCGAAAAAAGTTCATAAAGTTGAACATTATTTGAAGCTCAATTAAAGCGGGTACCAATTATCTACATAACGAAATAGAAAAAAAACTTTCAATCGATGTAAAACTTTCTGTTAACAGGAAGACATAACTTCTTTATTAATAGAGATACGTTTTGGTCCAGTTAACGACCAAAAGTTTGTATTTAGTAGTTTAAGAAGGAGAAATATATCAACTCTAGGCATATCTAGTTCAAATAAAGTAGTGCGGAACTTTTTTGATGATACTCGAATATAACACCCTCTAAACGATCATGCTGGTTTTAAAGCAACAATCAGTTAATTTCCAATGTCAAACCACGATGTGAAGGTGAAATTTAGTTCCGCAAATTCTTTCTTCCATAACGCAAAATTATATTAACAAAAACTATTGAAAAGGAATTAGTTGGCATTTTTTGTAACGCTAAATGATTTTTCATAGTTTACAACTTTCGTCTGGTGTTTTGAAAGGTAGGAAAACTTTTATTGCAACTAGATACATAAATCTTTATTGAAATAAAATAAAATAGTTCATTGGCATAAAACAGACTCAGGGATGCTATATGGCCATATTTCATGGTAATATTTTGTTCATCTCATATTTTTATCAGATCAGTATTAAGCTCAACTATTTTCATTATTGTAATTAGGTAGAATTAATGTTTGAATGATCAACAGTTTTCATGCCATGTGTCAAAAGCGGATCAGCCTTAATCTGCACTGATTAGATATGTGGATAAATCAGCCATTTCGTTAATCGGCTGTATGTGCATATTACCCAATATGCGCACTTAGGAACACTTCCCCCTAAACACGAAAACATCGGAATGTAGTTAAAATTAAATATGGTTTTGAAGATATCTAAAAAGAAAATGCTATCGAAGACGTACACCCAAAATTCAGCCTCTGTGCCAATGGCGTGTAGTCAATTACATAGCATCATTGGTACAAGAAGATAACGCGACCGGTGCTGATTCGATTTGCTCCCACCGGCATTAATCTCCCAAGTTAACCGAATTGCGTATGTCTGAAAGAAACAAAATAAAAACGCTTTCACGTCCCTCCCTATAGCATCACAAGACGAAGAAGGATGGAAATAAATACCGGCCAACACCAGGCAGCCAGCGAACCGAGCACTGTGCGTGTGAATGTAGCAAAAGCAACAACAAAAACATCCTTCTAATTCAATCCCTTCAATCCACCGGCAAACAACATCGGCCCAGCTGTGCGTGTGTATGCAGTAAAAGCAACAAAAAAACATTGCTTCAATTCAATCCATGGGCAAACAACCACGGCTAAGCTGTGCGTGTGTATATAGCAAAAGCAACAACAAAAACATTCCTTCAATTTACCGGCAAACAATCGTCGGCCAAGCTGCCGGCTTTAGCAGCTGTGTATATGTAGCGTGTGTATGTAATAGCAGGCAGCAGAGGTGCAAAGAGATCCCTTTACGCTACATGCAGTGCCGATTCTTACAGCCCGACGTCAGCCACGAAAGAATCATCTTGCAAAGTTGCAAACTGATTCTTTTCCCCTTACGTGCAGAACGTCGAACGTGTCTGCAAGTAAAAGTCAACCGCGCGATGACTGCACGTTCCGAAAATTACAAACGATTCTCCGAAGTTAGGAACAGTTGCAAACTTGCAAGCCCGAAGATAAAATCCCTTGAGCCGAACAGAAAGAATCATTTCCGAAGATAGCTACAGTCTGCAAGTTGCTTGCTTGCAGACTTGCAGCGCGGCGATGTACGTTTGCAAACTTGCAAGTTGCAAGTTACAGAACGGTGGACTCGTTCTTGTGCGGATGGATTCGTTCCACTAACCTAAGCTAAGACCGACCGAACCGAATCCATGGAGGAAGAAAGTGATAGGCCGAAGAACCACCGCCACCATAGATGCCACACCTACCGATTTTTCGGTATTCATACCGATTTTTGGGCAAATTTTTATCCAAGAATCGGTATATACCGAATACCGATTTTTGGTAAAACATACCGATTTCATACCGATTTTTGAGATTTTGATACAAAATGTAAAATTTATTTCAGTATAAGCAAGACTATCGAAAATATTGGGTTTCGGTTAAATTGAAGACGACCAAATGTTACTATTTGGCGTTAGCTAAGTAAGAAACACTTGAAGCTTTTATGATAAGTGCACGTTTTTCAATATTTCAATCAAAACTTTAAAATTTTAAAGGAATGAAGCATTTTGTTTTTGATAGTCGAAAGTTTTTACTATTCATTGGAATTTGAAGGTAATTTTTCCATTGAGAATATTGGAAACTATCGTTTTCTATAACAGATTCTATGAAAATTATAGTTCCGCCAAGACAGCCAGCGGAAATTAATCTAATGAAATTGAATATGTATGAGTTTTCAGAATTTTGAAAACATAAACAAATTGTAAAACACTCTATAAGGATTAAACCTATAAGGAATCATCTGTTAATCGATAACATGAAGAAATATTATGATTGAGAATATTACAAGGAAGCTCCAGGATTTTTTTTTTGATAGAGAATTCCACAAAAACTTTTTAATATTCGATTTTGTTAATCAGGGCCCAAAGAGCCAAAAGAATATAAATGCAAATGATCCATGAGTTAATAATAAAGAACGATTTTACATGTTTCAAACTATATTTCGTGATTTTTTCAGATGTTTAGAAATTTATTTTCATACCTTTATGTTCGGAAGAAAAATACAAATTATTTAAAAACGAATGGAAAATTGCCAAACACAACAGCTCAATAGCGTTTTAATCGAAATTTTCTTTTATGCACTTGCACTTATACACCTTTTTAGCATCAATGCAGTAATTATGAAAATCCATAGTTTATAAAAATTACAATAGAGAAGAAAGAACAGTAAAAACCTTCTAAGAACTCTTAAAACGAATAAAAATGTATCAAAACAAAAAAAACGAGCACACAAAATACTATAAGGCATTTATTAGAAAAAAGTATTAAGGGGGCATCCATAAATTACGTAACGCTCATAGGGGGGGAGAAAGTAAGCTCGAGCGTTACGAATTGTGACATATGGGAGGGGGAGGTATGCTCATCGTTACGTAACGATTTTACCTTAAAAAATTCATTTTACTGATCTCAGCTATTCTGATGTCATGCAATTTTTGCAGAATGATGAGCAAACCAAAATCAGCTTGATATTTGTAAGCTTCAACATGAATGAAACTGGTTTGCAATGTTTCCTCTTTGAAGATTCTGAGATAGATTCCTTAAAAATGTTTATTGAATATCCGTGAAATAACCTTTGGAAAAACGAATATTAGGTACATTTACCCTCAAGAACTAAAATCAATCTCAAGACGGAAATTTGACTTCTCAATTGATTTAAAAAATGCAATTTTCATTATTCCGACGAATATTATTAAGTGGAGTATAATTCCCATAACAAGTTAAGCTCCATGAACTAAATAAAGTAAACAAGATAGATCATCAGTGAACAAGCACAGATCGACTCGTAATAATACAATCAATTTATTTTATCTGAGAGTTATCATCAATGATTACTAAGAAACAATTTGGATATATTTTATTTCCGTTTTGAAGAACGTTAAAAAAAATTATGTTTAAATCTTTTTTTGATCTTCGAAAATCAGTATTTAAAAACATGAGAAGATGGGGGAGGGGGGCTGAGTATCAGCGTTACGTAATTTTCATAGGGGGTACGTCGAAGCGTTACGATTTGTGACATACGGGGGGGAGGGGGTCAAAAAAAGTGCATTTTTTGCGTTACGTAATTTATGGATGCCGCCTAAATAACAGACTTCAGAATCACTACCGAAATTTTTTTAATGACCTTGAAATACCGATTTTTATACCGATTTTTCGGATTTCCATACCGAAAAAAGATTTTTTTGGGTTCAAAAATACCGATATAAATGTGGCATCACTGACCGCCACCGACCATCAATTCAGTTGCCGTTCAGCCATCGAAGCGTGCGCGCGTAGTGTATGTACATGGCTATCAGCATAACGCTCGGCGCGCCGTACTACAAAAGTAAGGACATGATGGAGTTGTTGTTGGTGCCTTCGTGCTCGTTTCGTTTCCTTCTAAGACGGATTCGAAAGGAAGTGGTGCCCAAATTTTATGGTCGAAAGCGTGATATATTTAACCGTGAAACGTCCAGCTTTTTATAAGCAGTTTCGTAATATCTGAAATATATACAACTGTAGAGTAAGATTTTTAAAATTAAAGTTTCTACGAAGATTGCAAGTAATTTTGGCTTTGAAGTCAAAGACATTTTGTTGGTTTTTTCCTTCTGTTGAAACGAAATTCTGATGAAAATTTGTACCAAAATGAATCACAGATATTTTTCAAAGTATAACTTAAAATGCTTTACAGTCTTCAGCAAAGAAGTAAAACATAATATATAGTCAATGATTGATTTATCATAGAACTGTTTTTAAAAGCCTTATCAGTAAAACTGGATGCGATAGACAAAATCTCACCAAATATTCGAGTTCAGTACGCCAAAATCATTCAAAACCAGTTATAAAACATTGATAGAAGATTTGAATCAAACAGAGTGTGGAGTTTTTGAGTTCAAGGTTGGAATGACGACGAACAAGCACTGAATTTCTATTGAGTTTTGAACTGAGCTGTACAAACTTTCTGTAAAAAACCAAATGAGTGTTGCAGACCACAGAAGAAGACATGACTCCCAAGATTACTTGGTAAAGATGACGTGATTCTTATACATGTCTAAGCAAATGAAACTGAATTCTAAATTTGAAATTTACACAATTTAATCTGTGATCCTACTAATCAAGTGATCCTGCCTTCGGAAAATCGATTGAATTTTCGGGACGTAACTTCAAAGAAGTTTTCGGGACGAAACTTCAAAGAATTTTAACGCAGCACTGTTTTAAAACATCATAGATGATTTTTCAACATAGTTTGGATCAGTTTTATTTAACAACTTTGTGTTCATAAATAACTTGTAAGATGACAAAGTTATAATCAAAACTAATTTGCTTGTATTAGCTTTGATGATTTATATCAATCACCCTGGTATGATAATTGAAAACTAAAATAACAGTTGGGCACCACTTCCTTTCGAATCCGTCTTCGAAGAAAACGAAACGAACACGAAGGCACCAACAACAACAACTCCATCATGTCCTTGCTCTTGTTGTACGGCATGCCGCGCGTTATGCGGATAGCCATGTACATACGCTACGCACGCACGCTTCGATGGCTGAACGGCAACTGAATGGATAGTCGACGGCACCTCGGCCTATCACTTTCTTCCTCCATGGATTCGGTTCGGTCGGTCTTAGGTTAGTGGAACGAATCCAACCACACCACACAAGAACGGGTCCACCGTTCTGTAACTTGCAAGTTTGAAAACGTACATCGCACCATCCCGCTGCATGCAAGCAACTTGCAGACTGTAGCTATCTTCGGAAATGATTCTTTCTGTTCGGCTCAAGGGATTTTATCTTCGGGCTTGCAAGTTTGCAACTGTTCCTAACTTCGGAGAATCGTTTGTAATTTTCGGAACGTGCAGTCAAAGGATTTTACCGCGCGGCTGACTTTTACTTGCAGACACGTTCGACGTTCTGCACATAAGGCAGAAAGAATCAGTTTGCAACTTTGCTAGACGATTCTTTCGTGGCTGACGGCGGACTGTTAGAGTCGGCTAAAAGTCGTGCGCTGCATGCTACATGTAGGGATCTCTTTGCACCTCTGGCAGGCAGTAAGCAAAGCACAGTTCTCATTCAATGGGTTTCCCGTTCCTTCACTCCCGTTCCCTTTCCCGTTTCCATCTTAAGACAAAGGAATGCATTGAAAGGAGGCTAAACGCCGGGAAGCCGCCGTTGTACGTTTTTTTTTGTGATTGATCGGTAGCAGAAAGCCTATGACAAATATCCCTCGTCCTTCATGAAGCTCGAATAGCACACTGGTTAGGATGTCGGACTTG
Source organism: Uranotaenia lowii (assembly GCF_029784155.1). Taxonomy (NCBI): domain Eukaryota; kingdom Metazoa; phylum Arthropoda; class Insecta; order Diptera; family Culicidae; genus Uranotaenia; species Uranotaenia lowii. The sequence continues at coordinate 193,125,654 of NC_073692.1, read as the reverse complement.
CAAGACGATATAATTGGTAATTAGAGTTCGACTCTCCCTATGGGCGCTGTAATATTTTTATTTTCTTGTTTCTGGGATGAATTATCCAATAGGAAGGAAATCCCATAAAATGTTTTTCGCTTGAATGTAGTGGTCATGCATCATTTTGGTTGGGAGCCGAGTCCTTATGCCAGTTACGGTTTTTCAAACATACCGTCTTCGGCACAGTGCACATTTCAGCGCATTATCGGCACAGAGATTTGCTAAATAGGCATTGGATTTTTGCAACCTCTTCTATGGGTGTAGGTGAGAAAGATAAACTACATCTATGGAATAGGTTGCAAAAATTGAATGCCGATTGGAGCCAACTAGTGCTGAAAATGAGCTGAAATGTGCATTGCGCATTGCTTTCCGGTCACTGGCATAAAGATTCGAGCTCTCGGGCAAAATGATGCATGAGCGAAACAAGAAAAACACTTTATGGGATTTTCATCTTATTGGGTAATTCATCCCAGAAACAAGAAAATGAAAAAATGATTTCGCTAAGAATCGAACTCACAACCATTTTCCATCGTCATATTGCCTATCAGCTTAACCAGTATACTACCTAAGCCAGTTGGAGAATGAGGAAACAGTGAGTGCGAAATGAATTTCCAATTCTTGCGAAAAACCACTTCTCATTGAAACACGTTAAAAAAACATCGGCCGGCCACAGTGCAAAGATATGAAAAAGTATTACTTAAATTTGACAATCAAATGACAAAAATCTTAAAAAACTATGACAAACTGAAAAAGTGACAAATGACAAAACTTTGAATAAAATACGAGAAAGAAATAGAAAAAATTATGCCAAAAATATGGCAAATATTATGACAAAAATATGGAAAAAATTTCACTATGGTGGCAAAACTTTGACAATAAAATAATAAAAACTTGGCAAAACTAATATAAGGACAAATATTTGACAACAAATTTACCAATATGACATAATATTAACAAACAAAAATACAATAAAAATATGATAAAACTATGACAAAGGTGGTTAAAATATGGTCAAAATTTTAAATTTAAACGAAAATAATAAGACAAATGGGCTAGAATATGACAGAGTTCTGATAAAAATACGACAAAAGTTTGACAAATTAATGACAAAAATCCGACAAAATTATGAAGAATGAAATGAAAATATATCAAAATTTTATCAAATTTATGTCAAAAAAAAAATGACAAAATGATGACAAATACGATAATAAAATTACAAAAGTTTAACAAAATATGACAAAGATCCGAACAAAGTAATGAAAAATATGTTACAAAAATATGACGAAATAATGTCAAAACTATGCGCTTGTGATATAGATGTAGCTCAGTTAACAAGTTAGTTTTTAATTAAATGTAAAAAAAATCTGACAGAACTAAGACAAAAATACAACAAATGAAAAAATGACAAAATTATGACAAAAATTTTAATATTACGAGTACCTATACGCATATTTATTGGTTTTCATGACACTTGCTTTAATTTTATTGCACTTGAATGTTTCCAAAATAGAGAACCATCATCGGAAAGCATTTCCGGAACCTGATTGTATTTCCGGAACCTGATATATTATCCGATCCACATGATGTTTTTGCCATGCCTTGGAAAAATATTATTGATTAGAAACATATAAATTACTCTAGTTCTGCACCTACCAACTCAAACACAAGTCAGTAAAGTTTTTCTTCCAAACCACAACAAAACACTCAATCACAACATAATTGACATTCGCTTTGCCAAAATTCAGTTAAATTTTAAGTGACAGGTAAGTGAAATGGATTGAAGTGACCGGTCAAGTTAATTTCAAGTGAACAAAGAAGGTATTCCGCAGAATTGAGTTCCGGTTTTAAAACTCAATTGATGAGTGATGAGTAAATTGAATCTCTATTTGTATTAAAAACAATTTGAGAATTATCAATTTGAAAATGATATGCTGAATTCAGAACTCAGTAAGAAAAATTTTAAAATAAAAGTACATCAGACTCAATAGAAGAAAACTCCAGTTGGAAAAGTTTCAATTTGAATTTCTAATCTAAGATAGAAATTAGAATAAAAATTCAATAAAGAATCTCTGTATGGCCGTTTGCACCATTTTAAGCAACTAAAGATTTTTTTATATTCAATTTCAATAATGACCAAATAAATGTTTCTCTTCAAGTTCTTTATAATTTTTTAAAAAGGTAATAAATCTTGGCATTTGCTCTGATATTGTCCGGATAAAAATCAGGAAAATTTTGTTTGTAAAGTTTTCAAATCAATTAAGGTAAACATGAATTCCTCACAAATAATGGTAATGTTTAAATTTAAAGCAATATATCTTGCAATTGTGGGAAATTTTTTTCTTTGTTCTATCTATTATGTGCTGCAAGTCTTCATTCAAAAACTGACAATTAGGTACTGTAATTTGTTCAAATAACGACAAAACTAATAAAAAATAATACCAGTTGCCATAAAGCCCATAAATTTTTTTTCTACAAAATATTTCATATTCAAAACATAATTCGCTTGGAACTCGTAAAATGTATACTTTATTCAATAAATAAGAGAACTTGATGTATTATTTATTTTGGATGGACACTCAACTTTTCAGATTATTTTTGGACATACACGGGTTTTCAAAGTAAAGTGAACAAACTACGGTCTGGCTGGTTGCCATGATATTGATGAAAAACAAGTCCGTATTTTGTTGGATTTATTCACAGGAAAAAATAACAGAAAACTCAAATTGGCCTACTTTTTTTGAACTAACTTTCCCTAAATTGTTTTTTTGGGAGTTTGGAAATCGATTTAACGTTGCTGACGTGTTTTGATAAAAATAATGAAATTTGTAGTGTTATTCTTCACTTTATTCTTGTTTTTTTTCGAATTATCACTGAATTCTGCCAATATTTTTCCGGATTTTCTTTTAAAAAAAATTTCAAATCATATGCTCAGAGTTTACCAAGCTTCGGAAAAAATGGTACTGATTTGCTCAGCCTTCATAAATGCGGGAAATATTCTTCAATGCCTACTCCAGAGGCTGCCTTAGCGATAGCTTTTTTTTACTTTTTTTAACGAACACAAACACATACACGATCTCAATGAAACTTGATGTTTTCTCGAAGAGATTCCTTTTTCTTAAATCTCAGTGTACATGTTTCGAGGATATGATGGCTAGCATCTTACAAATGCTAAAACCACCAAACCACAGAAATTGTACTTTTTATGCCGTGACCGGGATTCGGTCTCATGCTCGCTGACTTAGAAGACATGAAAGCTATCCTCTACGCCACGCAGCTATATTATAGCTTATATTCGAGTAAAACTATTCGAAATATTATTCCAAAGAGGGGCTTCTTAGCTGTTATATCTTACGTTTTATTTACGATTTTCTAATTTCTATTTCCTCTTCTAGATTTCTAAGTTATGTTATTTTTTTTTACTCAAGTCCTCCACCCCCCTCCCTCCCCGAATAAGAGGGCCCAGGACAATTACCCTATTCTTAATACGGCCTTGATAGGGAGAAACATGAAAATTTTTATATTTAGTTTCCTTCAGTCATCCGCAATGCCAGTGGGTCACATCGAATCTTTGCCGCTAGTGTTTACATCTTTGGCCATTGACTTTGAAATATTAACAACTCGTGATTATAGTGAAGGCTGAATTTTGGATGTACTCTGTTTTCTTCATTGTAAACGATTGATGCCACATAAAAATATGATAGTTTTAAGAGTATGAAGGGTAGTTAAAAAAACGAACACACACATATAGGATCTCAGTGAAACTTCATGTTTCTTTGAAGAGATCTAATTTACTTAACTCTAAGGCGTACATCTTTCAAGGATATTATGGCTAGCATCTTACAAATGCTAAAACCACGAGACCACAGAAAGAGTACCTATATATGTGCCGTAATCGGGATTCGATCTCATGGACTCTGGCTTAGAAGACTGGAACGCTATCCTCTAGGCCACGACCGGAGTTTTGATGCCGTTTTGTCAAATTGGCAGTTTATGGACCAGGAAACTCAGTAATGGTTTTGAATTTGAAGATTTTTTAAATTTTTGGAAACTTAAATATGAGATTATTTTTTCGGAGACTCCTTTTTATGGAAGTATAAAAATTTCTTTTGGGGTTCTATATTGTCAAATTTAAGATCAAATATCACTGTTTTCTCTCTTAGCTCCCAATTAAGTCTGGACAAAACTCATAGCTTTCGAAACTTTGGTAATGCAAATGAAATGAGAATTTTACATAGACCATAATCTGCTAAGTCAACTTTTTCCCATAATTTGGCCCCGAAGATAAAAATCCGTATAACATTCTTTAGGAATATAGTTAAAGTACAAATCCAAAGCTAAAACATACACACACATATAGGATCTCAGTGAAACTTTCATGTTCTTCAAAGATCTTATTTAACATAACTCTAAGGCGTACATCTTTCAAGGACATGATGGCTACCATCTTACAAATGCTAAAACCATTAGCCCTCAGAAAGAGTACTATGTATGTCGTAACAAAAATTAAAAAATAAATTTAAAGAAGTGCATCCTTGAGCTGTGTTAGAAACAATATCCAGCATCTAAGTTTTTTTACATATTTTTAAGCTCATAATCACAAAAAATGTGAAAAGAGAGCTAAATTTTTCAATAAACTAAGGTCCATGCATTGGGCCTTATTTGTGCAGTTTCGAGTTTAATGATTTAAGGTAGATGTGGGTAGTCAATCAAGCTAAGCTAGCTGTGGTCTATCCATAAGGCCCATAGGATTGGAAAGTTTCAGGTGATAAAATTATCAATTTTGAGCTAAGCCTGCCGAACGATTTTTGAAATTCTAACTTCTATCAGATGCTAAAGAACTCTTTAGACTGTGTAGACTGAGCTCTGTTCTTGAATTATTTGATGTCCTCAAAATTCTACTCAATTCGCTATTATTGTATGAATCTGAGTTCGAAAAGCCTCCTATTATCTTAAAAAAAAGGGAAATTTTAAGTCAAACAATATGTAATACCTAACAATATTATAACTTTTTGAGTCGATCAAATAACAGTTTGGTTATTTTGGATAACTTAACAATGAAGATAGATCACTACCTCATGGTTCTCAAGGGAAAAACAGTAAGGACCGCGACAAAATCTAAGTCGCGAAACATCAAAATATGGCATTCTTTATATAACAAAGTTGTCGAAAGTGTTGAGTTTTATTTTGGAGAAAAAGATCATTATTAAATTTTTGATCTTTGAGTTATGCTTCTAATGGTAGCACATTAGCACACAACGAGCGAAAAAACGATAATTGGTCCGCAATGTGTTAATTTTAGGTTGTCAGATTGCCCGGTTTTATCCGGGTTTGCCCGGATATTTAATACAAAATTTGACAAAAGTCCGGCCCGGCCCAGAATAAAGCCCGGTTTTTTTCCGTATTTATTCACTTTATTCATCAAAACAAATAAACAAAAAAAAAAACACATTGTGTTGTAAATATTTTCTATTTATGCGTCCAATTCAAAATGTTTTGAGCAATTTTTAAAAAATAAGTGTGAAAGGTTTTTTGAAAGCCTAAAAAACGAATTAAGAACTGCTGATGAGTTATAATAAAAAAAAAAAAGGTTTTTTAAAGTTTTTTTTCCTTGATTTGTGTTGAATTATTTCTGGGTTTGGCCAAATTTGCCCGGCAATCGACAATTTTGAAATCAAATGCCCGGATTTTGCCAGGTTTTTAGAAGAAAAAATGCCCGGATTTTAACGACCCGGAAAACCTTATGTTAATTACTTCTACGAGAAATACAACTAAGATTTGTTGAGAAGAATTCGGAAAAAGTATTGCGGAAGTTGATATTTATAGAGTTCTATTATTAATTTTCCCATCCCCTCAACATTGAAGAATCATAGAGTAAACAAATTAAAATGTTCTGTTATGACATTACACACAATGTTTCCCATTCAAAAAAATCACCCATTCCATCATGTAGATTTTATTATCTTCATTCGTTTAATTACTTGTTAAAATTCCTCCTAGCTATTTAAACAGAGATATCACGCCGGTGCACGGTGTCACTTTTATTCCTTTCAAACACAAAACACTACACCATATTGGAATTGGCTTTTCATTATTCTATCAGATTTGGCTTTGAATTTTCCTATGCAAAAACAATCAAAATTATTGTGAATCAAAATTCAACCAAAAACCCAAACACACCGTTCACCATATCTCTGTTGTCTTTTTTCTTTCTCTACTTCCCTGCGCGGATTCATTGTCTGTTTTGAATGAATCCGAACTACGAACCCCAAAAAATACCGAACCTCAATAAATTCGCCAAACATCCAGTGAGTTCGTCGTCCCCGATGGCAGTCAAATTGCCTCCCTCGCCATCGCTTTCCATGGGCAAGTTTCATCGCTACCAACAACAGCAACCCCAATTCTCCCATCATCACCTCAATCCCCTGCATCCGGGATCGACCTCGTCGTTGTCAATGATCAGCGGAAGTCCCCAAAGCACTACCGGTTCGGACACTTCCTCGTCCCGTTGCTCATCCACTGCCAGCATTCAGACGGCCATTACGACGCCCCTCAGCACCCTAATGGGGGTCGTTATTTGTAACTCTGCTACCAACAACAACAACAACAACACCAACGCCATAACTAGTCATCATCAACAGCATCAGCAACACCATCGAGGATCGTCCCTCTCGTTGACGGCCATTGGGCGCCTGGCGAGGACCTCGACCGTTACGGCTGCCAGTCTTGGCCTGTCGACGATTCCGTTGCGGCGCCTGAGAAGTTCCCTGAGGCGTCACTCGGTCTCAGGTACTAAGCAACAACTAATCAGCGATGTTTTAACGCTGAAAACTTTGTTTCCTGTTTTGTTTACATGCGTTTCAGTTGAAAATAAGTATTTGAAGATGTGATGAGATTTTTTTACAAGTTCATTTAGCTATGTTTAAAACTATTTAAACTTAAATTTGCTTGTTTCCGGTTACATGTTACTGTTATTTTTTTGAGTTCATGTTCAACTTATGGATAATATAAATTTTCGTTTGCATATTTTAGTATTGAACGGAGTCAATGGTGATTCACTTCACGGTTAATTCCTAATTTATTCAATACATTGACCCCAGTGATGTCTCAATTGCTTTAGATGAAAAAAAAAATCAGAAAAAACGTTTTCGATGAAGACGCAACGATTTACCCAATTGCAAAAAAAGCATTCCAAGCAGGATATGCATCAAATAGTCTTTAGAATTTTTAGTGTTTCAACTTTTTAGTGCATCTTTAAACGATGATCTGTCGATGCAATTTTTCAAATTTCCATCATAGGACGTTAAAAAAAAAACGATGGCTGTAAGGAAGGAAATCGTGCTGCATTTTTTTAACGGTCGCCATAGAAAGGGCATGCAGAAAGTATTTTCTCTGCCTATCCCGAAGTTGAATTACTTAATCATAGGGACTTGATTCTCTTAGCACAGTGGTCGGCAACCTTTTGAGTCGGAAGAGCCAAAAACTTCAAATTTTCAAAATTTCTGAGTTTGAAAGAGCCACATTAAAAATTTATTGTATTTGTTATTAATTATAAAAAAGTCAAAACTTATGAATGATCAATGAACATTAGTTTTACGAAAAAAAAACTTTGAACACATAACAGTTTTTTTCTAACTCTTGGATTTTTCTTTTAAATTTGTTTATGATTTCCATTAAGTAGGTACATGGATTTTTTCTGAATCGTCAGCTCTTCTAACATGGTACATCAATTTTAATACGTTGGCAAATATCGAATCAAGAAAGTATTAAATCCATATAAAGTCAAAAACAATACTTTGCATGATATTAAAGTGAAATATTTGAATATATTTGAAGCAGAATATTTATAATTTAATCAAATCTTATGATTCTATCTTGGTACATTTCGCACCTGAAAATTATCAAACTTTCATGGTGATTGAAAATTTTTAAGAACCATGACGCTAAAGCAAAAGGAAGATCATAAGCCTGGACGAATGACTGGAAAGGTTAAAATCCTCTTAAAATAAACAAACAAATAGACAGCGGTGTGTAGACTCGCTTCGGAAAGAATCATTTGACTGATTTTTTCCGAGTTTAACTTGTTGTGTGCAGATTGATTTTATCTTCGTTCCAATCATGACGCGATTGCACACAAAACGAAGAGAACAGTTCCGAATTGATGTTTTCCATGCATGGTTGCCACATGTACAGATTTATCTAGACAGATACAGATTTTTTAGCTCATTTTTGGTACAGAATCTGTACGTACAGATGACAGATTTTCAAAATATGGTACAGATTTTTACAGATTTTTTACTTTTAAAAACTGAAAAAAGCTTCTACATTTTGCTTTCATCCAGTTTATTGAAAATATAAAATAAGTCAAAAGTAAGCCTTTATTATTCTGACGATAGGAGTTCCTTACTGAGAAGTACACGATGAAACAATTAGATTTCCAAATTTGCTACAAATAATTTGATATCTGATTATAATCCCCCACTCGTCAGCAGTGGTTGAGCGCATTTTCTCGCAAATAAATGCCAATAAAACCAAAGTTCGTAATTGTCTGAGTGCTGTCACATTGGACGCTATCCTAAGAACGAAAAGTTATTTAAGATTAAACGGCGCACACAGGGGTAAAACATGAAAAAGGCGATCAAAACTGTTTTCTGCCGAAACTGTTCGTTTGAGACCTATAGTGTCTTCGAGACAAATGACCAGCATTACAAGGGCTAAAAAATGAGTTTTTAAAAAAATTGATTAATCCACCTAATAGTGAGTTAGAAAAACTAACTTTTTTAATATCCATTTTAGAGCTGTATTGTCTGAGAAAAGTTTTTAGCTTGTACCAATTTTAGCAACTTTGCTAAAGAAGTCATAGCTGTAACATTAATCGTTTCAAAGTTATGACAATTTTTAGAAAAATAACACCAATTTTCCGTTTTTTCAACATAACTTTTTTGCGCTTGATTTTTCATATAAAATATGTTCTAGAGAGTTTTGAAGACAAAAAAGTTGTACACTTTTGCTGAATATACTGTATAGAAATTTTGAAGTTTAAACGAGATATCTTAAAAATACTTAACAAAAATAGTCATTTTGAACTGGTTATATCTCCTGAGTTCGGACGAGTTCGGTTACATATTTGACAGTTTTGCAATCAGAAAAGTATCGCCTTTCAAACAATATACAATTAAAAGTGGCCAATTGTGATCCTCATTGTGTAAATGTCAATAGAAGTGAGATAAAAATGAAGTTTTTATACTAATTTGAGCCCATCTACCATCTCAAGTCCAAGTGGTTCAAGTAGGCCTACTGATAGGAATCCTACATGTTGTAGCCAAATAGTAATAGTTATGCTCAAATTAGTATAAAAACTTCACTTTCGGCTCACTTCTATTGACATTTACGCTATGAAGGTCACAATTGGCCACTTTTAATTGTACATTGTTTGAAAGGCGATACTTTTCTGATTGCAAAACTGTAAAATATGTAACCGAACTCGTCCGAACTCAGGAGATATAACCAGTTCAAAATTACTATTTTTGTTAAGTATTTTTAAGATATCTCGTTTAAACTTCAAAATTTCTATACAGTATATTCAGCAAAAGTGTACAACTTTTTTGTCTTCAAAACTCTCTAGAACATATTTTATATGAAAAATCAAGCGCAAAAAAGTTATGTTGAAAAAACGGAAAATTGGTGTTATTTTTCTAAAAATTGTCATAACTTTGAAACGATTAATGTTACAGCTATGACTTCTTTAGCAAAGTTGCTAAAATTGGTACAAGCTAAAAACTTTTCTCAGACAATACAGCTCTAAAATGGATATTAAAAAAGTTAGTTTTTCTAACTCACTACTAGGTGGATTAATCAATTTTTTTAAAAACTCATTTTTTAGCCCTTGTAATGCTGGTCATTTGTCTCGAAGACACTATAGGTCTAAAACGAACAGTTTCGGCAGAAAACAGTTTTGATCGCCTTTTTCATGTTTTACCCCTGTGTGCGGCGGATCGAAAATTGTCGTATTAAATATGACACTCAGAAATCATTCTAATAACACTATGTATAAACATCATGAACATTTGGAAGTGTTTGTAAAGAAAAATATTTTTTAATGTCAGTTTTTAAAAGAGAGAATATAAAAATGAGTTTCACAAAAAGTGTTTAACTAAAAAACTGTACCATGTGCAATAAAGCATCTATCTTTTTTAAGATTAAAAAAAAGGAACCAAAATCTTCACATATCAACACATTGAATGTAGAACTTTGTTATCTTCGGTACAGATTTTGGTACAGATTTTTAAGTTTTTGGTACAGATGAAATAGATTTTTTCGATGGGCGGTACAGATTTGGATGTGGCAACACTGTTTCCATGCCTCGCAGGAATAAAATCACACCAACGAAACAACAGAACGAAGCTTACCGTACACGAATGCTCACGAGCGATCGTTGCCCGACGGACCGAGTTAACATTCCTCGCACCCTTCTCTCTCTCGTTTCCCGTTCCCTTGTATCTATCAATTTAGGCCACGCGCCCATGCGTTGTCCGATTGATGTGTTCGGCTGCCGAACGAAAACTATTTTTTTTTAATTCGCAGAACTGTTCGTTTGCTTCGCTGATGTTTCCCCCGATTGCTGTTTACTCCTGCCAAGTTTACCCGAAGCTTACTTCCTGATGCTTTCCGAGTTGAACTTTAGATAGCATCATTGCAGATTGAGTTTAACGAAATAAAATCGTTCTGCAAAGAAGGGCAAAGTGCGAGTATGTAGACTCGCGATTTTAACATCTCTGCAAATAGATCGTAAGTCGTAAATAAATATCCAGCATTTCTCGAAAAAGATACAACGGCTCACCGACAACTCAGGTCCAAGTCCTGTCGCTGAGCCAGTTGTATCTTTGCAATTTGAGAACATTTATAATTTCTTCGGCAATCATTATATGCTTTTGATTGCCGAATAACTAAGAAAAGGGACGAAAATTTTCTTAAAATTATGAAGCTTTTTGAAGACATTCCCCAGATTTAGATAATTCTTTCCAAAATCCAGAAGTATGAGGTAAAATTTAACTAAAAGTTATGTAGTCGAATATATTAATCTTCAAAAAATATGCTCCAGACAACTGGTAGAATTTTTAAAATACATTATACGTGTCTTCAGAATTGTATGCATCTGGAAAATAAAAAAAAAATCTCATTTTTATGTCACATGTGATTTTTCAGTATTGTGCGTGAATGAAAAATGAAATTCAATACATCATATTTTATTCATCAATGCTGGCTAAAGCTGCTTCACCAGTATAAATCTGTAATAATGTGAATTTGTAGCCTTCATAGAAAATTCGTGACAAATGCTGAATAAACAGTACATTTTAACTGGTAAAACCAGTTCAAGGATTTAAAGTTTCAAATTTTAGCCTGTGATTAAGTTTTCAAATAGATTTTCAGAATTTAAATATTCATTCATTCTCAATGCTGATTCGAGTTTGAAAAGCCGTCAAATTTTAGTTTGTAATTTTCAATTCTTCGTTTTGAATTATTTTTATCAAGGTACATCAGCGGCGTTCAAATCTTATCTAACAATTTAAAAAAAATGAATGCGAATTTATTTCGCAAACACAAGTTGAAAATTTGGAATTTCGTATAAATTGTTAAAAATCTTGGGAAAAAAAATCGGGCCTTTTTCCATGGGCAAGCACCGGGTAAACCAGGAAATCCGGAATGCTAATGAGGTATCAATATTCAGATAAATTAAAATTATCCTTTTCAATTCAAGTAAATATGATAGGATTGAGGTGGTTTTTCCAATATTTTTATGTTTTTACGCGTCAAAGTAAATGTGTAAATATTTTTCGAAATGGTTGATTAATTCTAATGAGATTTTGGAAATTTCAACTGATTAATTGTCATAGAGGGCAAAAAAAAATATTTTGAGGGCTTAAAATGTAAAATTTGATGAGGTTTAAGTTGTTTAAGAACAAAACAGAGGCTATCTAGGAACTACTTTTTTGTAAATGTTAAACTTGGGTTTCCTGTGTTTGTGTTCGATTGATTTAAAAATATACACACGTTTTGGAAACAAATAATTTGAATTCAGTGTTGATGTTTGGAGCATCAGTTTTTTTTTCGCTTACGGTTAGTGATAAATTAAATCTTAATTTCTATGCTGATACGTCAAAAACAGTTAAAAGCAAAAAAAATGTAAAATAAGGCTTAAAAAAATGCCATTTTTACATTTGGTCCTTTCCTTTGTTTGTTCCTACAGCGGATGCAATTTTAAAATTCTGTTCTGGACCGGGACTGCGGCTCTTTAGTATATATTTTTGAATAAAATATTTTTAAATGGTGCTGAAGTGATAATTGAGTCTTGTGACCTGGCACACGGATTTTTATAGGTCCAGAACAGAATTTTAAAATTGCATCCGCTGTAGGAACAAACGAGCCGCTGGTTGCCGACCCATGTCTTAGCATAATAGCGATTGTAAGTCCCATCCCCAGATTGTTCTGGGTATTATCTCATCTTCTCTCATGCCGTTCGAGCTCAGGAAGTTTTTTCCTGATAACGGATGACAGGAAAGAATTTCGTTTCGTTCGGAAGCAAATTGAAACAAACCAGAGGAATGCTATTCAAGCATGACTTCCCAATTTCAAAATGTAAAAAAATCTCAGCCAAGTAAATTACATTTTTGTCACTTAAATTTGAAACATCTTTTGACAAACACTCAATCCCTAAAACTTCCTATATGAGGCCCTCAGAACCAAAGGGGTATAAGTGACAAAATGGTCTATTTTGAGTTAATGATGCCAAACGATTATCATATTTCAAACCATATTTGATAATTTTTTCGTATTTTCAGAAATTTATTAACATACTTTTACATTCAAAAGAAATACACAGATTCTTGAAAAATATATGGAAAATAGCCAAACACAACAATTTAAGGGGCCTGTTTTCTCGAAAAAAGCTTTGATACACTTATACCCTTTTGGTTCCAAGGGCCTGATATGGTAATTTTTATCAAATTGTTAATTTAAATGAATGAACTGAAAAAAAAATACAAATACTATACAATTACAAGATAGACGAAAATGACAAAAAAAATCTAAATTGGCGAAAATGACATGCAAAATGTATAAAAATGTCAAAAATTACAAAATAAGCTCAACTAAAAATTTTGACCAAATTGGCAAAAATTAAAAAAATTTATAAAATGACAAAATTGACAAAAAATTTTTGAAAATAACAAAAATTGCAAAAATGAAAAAGTTGACATAAATAACAAACATTTAAATGATTAAAATGACGAAAACCACAAAAATGGCAAAATGTGGACAATGCTCAAACTTATAAAGTTGTCAAAAATAATTGACATAATTTGCAAAATAGATTACTAGGACAAAATGGACAAAATTGACCAAATTGACCAAGTGGGCCAGATTGACAAAATTGAGAAAGTTGCCAAAGTTGACAAAACTAACAAAATTTACAAAATTGCCATAAAAAACGAAATTTAAAATGAATAACAGGAACGACAAAACTGACAAAAAAGAATAAAAATTACAAAATTGACAAACATGATCAAAAAGGCAACTACAAAATTGTCAAAAATAACAAAAAGAAAAAAAAATAGACCAATTTGAAAGAAAATGACACATTGGACAAAATTGATAAATTTACAAAATTCACGAAATTGACAAAAAGGTCAAAATTGACAAAATCGATAAACACGAACAAATTAACATATTTGAAAAAAAGTGACAAAACTTAAAAAATTGCCATAAAATAGGCTAAATTTACTATAAATGACAGAAACGACAAAACGGATAAAGATGAAAAAATGAGTTGACAAAAAGTTGCCAAAAATAAAAAAAGGCAAAAAATAAAAAAAAAATGTCAAAAACAACAAAATTAAAAAACTGACCAGTTTGAATAAAAATGACAAATTGGACAAAGTTAAGAAAATTACAAAATTAACGAAATTGACAAAAAGGACAATATTAACAATATCTACATTCATGACCAAATTTACATATTTGAAAAAAAAAAAATGACAAAATCAAGAATATTGACAAAACTATCTAAATTGACTAAATAAAAAAAAATGACAACAAAAAATTAATAAATGACATTTTGTAAATTTTCTAAATTTTTTAAATTTTGTCAACTTTTCAAATTTTTAACAATTTTGCAATATTTTTTAATTTTGTAAATTTAGTCAGTTTTGCCATTCATGATTATTTTGTAAATTTTGTCCTTGTTCCATTTTTGTCAAATTTGTCATATTTAAATTTCATTTTTGACATCTTTGTCGTTTTTCCAATTTTTGTGTCGTCCTTTTTGTCACTTTCATCATTTCGATCATTGGGGTCATTCTTGTGATTTTTGTTATATTTTTCCAATTTTGTCGGTTTTTGAAATCTTGTCATTTTATTCAATTTTGTAAATTTTGTTGTGTAAATTTTGCCAATTTTGTCATTGCATTGTATTGCATTGTAATGGCAACTTAGATAAGTACGATAAAATTCATTTAAATGCTGGAATACATACAATTTTTAAGATTTACAAATATGATAAGAATTACTAAAATTACATAAATACAAAAAAAAAACAAAAATACCAAAACATACTAAATTGGTATAAAAGACAAAATTGACCAAATTTACAAAACTGGCAAAAATTTCATCAATTGGGTGCAAATTAGACCGGAAGAAAATAAGAATCCTTCTTTTGTCACTCGGAGTTGTAACATCGTGAGGGAGGGGAGGATGGTGTGTGGATAATGAAAAATAATGCAAAAAAAACTATTCAATTAGAATGAATTGCACGAATATGTGTATGCATTGCACAAAATCTGTAAGTCAAGTAATTTTTTATCTGAAAATTCAATGAAATCAAAAATACATAAGGTGATAAAAATTTTCCATAAAATACTTCAAACTTCATCTATTCCTCCTTTCGTGTTTTTTGGAAATTTCAAAGGAGGGAGGGTGACAAAAGAAGAAGTTGATATTTGTTTCGGCCTTGTCTGAAATAATAACTATTTTAAAATACTTTTATCTTTTAAATAATTTAGAATTTCGATTTTATAAATAAATGCAGAATTTTTTGCGTTCGAAATACTTTTATCATAATTTAATGATTCAAAATTTAGAAATTCATCATTTGTTTATTATTTCGTGCCATTATTCTTTCTGTAAGAAGAGCTACAATTCACTGTCAAATGTATTAAATTGGATATTTTTGTTTAGAATCTTTATTAACAATATTCGTAGATAAATTAAAAAATCAAAGAAAAATTCTTTTTTTCATATATTGCTTGATGCATATTTGCTGCTAAGATGTGAAACGATGGATAGTCTGAAAAGTTGTCTACACATATTTCTCTATAAAGAAGTAGGATAAAAAATAACATTTCCAAAAGATGTCTGAACTTCAATTAAAGGTAGTAAAATTTAAAAAAAATATCGATAAACTATTTTCATGTGTAACTGTTTCGATTTTTTTTCATTATTTGAAAAAATAACATTCAACGATTTTTTAACATTTTATTTAAAACTATAAAGTAGGTAATTAAATCAACGCAGCTTGCGATTTCATGACAAACGTTTAGATATAATATGTTACAATTGGAACAAAAATTCAGCTGGCAAAGCTCCGTTCTGAAGAATTTTCAAAAGCATTTATCAATTGCCCGAACTTGTAAAAAATCCTCACTGCGGAGGGTCTTCAAAAGATTGTTGTGTGTATTAAAAAAAATGGAGTATCATTGGCTTTCCTTTGAAGTTAACTCATATTTAAAAAGGACATATTTTTTGCTCTATGTTATCCCGAAAATAATTAAAATCTAGTGATTTCAAGAAGAACATATGCAGGGATGCATTTTCTCTATGGAGAATCTCCACGGTGCGAGTTTTCTTAACCCCCGCGGAGTTTCTTTGCATTTCACCACGGAGATGTTTAACTAACACCACTGGAGAGAAATTTTAAATTCAACACCAACGAGCGTGAGAATCAGAGCTCTTATGTTCCCGACATTCACCACCGAGAAAATCGATCGATCCAATTATTGAACACGAAAACATTGCAGGTGATTGTATACATTAAGGTGTATTTCGTGTGATAGTATA
This sequence comes from Uranotaenia lowii, assembly GCF_029784155.1. Taxonomy (NCBI): domain Eukaryota; kingdom Metazoa; phylum Arthropoda; class Insecta; order Diptera; family Culicidae; genus Uranotaenia; species Uranotaenia lowii. The sequence goes on along the minus strand of NC_073692.1, from coordinate 193,109,526 downwards.
CTTGAAGGGGCAATTCCAATTGGACCGGCAACAATGAAAAAGTTTGTTTATCTGAAAAAGAAATGTTTACATATCCGTAGCTGTCATGTATAAAAGATTTATATAAATGAAAAATATTGTTTTTGCGAAAACCTATTTTTTTAAATCATTGCAACTTTTTTGAAAGTTTGGGCCGAGTATTTAAAGATTTCGTATTTATCAGATTACAACATTTTTAAACCTTATTACACAGACAGGGCTAGAAGCGCCCATGCGGTAAAAAAGTAGGGCAAAATAGTTACTTTGAAGTGAAATTAGGGTAAAATTAGTGACCAGATCAAGACGAAAACTAACTAAAAAATGACATTAAAAACTAAAACAAAACGCTTCAAAGACAATTTTGATAATTGAAAAACGTTTTTTGGAAGGTTCTTGGCTTCACTTGTACAAAAGCAATATGTTGGACAAAAGAGGAACATTTTAAATGAGTTTAGATAATTTAAGAATAGCGACCGCAGAATCGTAAAGTTCTAAAGAAACGATGGGAGGGAACCAAAAGATCGTACTGTAAAGACTAGGACAACTAAGCCCGACAAGAACTTCAACATTTTTTTTTTTGGAAAAAACCCTCAAATTTTGAAAATTCATTCTATAGTGTATACATTATAGAATTTTTTCAATGACACTAAAACAGTTGAAAAAGTCTAAAATTATATTGAAAAAAGTTAACAGTTCGAAAAAAATTTACAGAAACCAACATTTTCAACAAAATTGTTATATGTGAGAGATCTACAAATGCAAATAAAAAACCAGCACATGTTTAACGAAAAGTTTAAAGAATTAACTTGAAATTGAGTTAAGATTCACAGAAATTTCATTTCATTAAAGAGTCATGAAATTAAAAATTTCGAGGTCCTCATGAAAAAGTGACAAAATAATGATAGAGGTTTGAAAACAGATAAAGAACAAAAATGTTGACAGAAGATTGACAATGACTTAAAGAAGCTTAGCGAAAAAATTAAAATTAAGATGATAATAACACAAAAAGGCTTAATAATTTGACGAGACTTATCTTCAAGGTAGAATATAATTTTTCAAATTTAAAACTAACTCAAAGAGAATTTACTTACAAAAATGGAACATTTCCTAAGAGATTCACTGCAGACTTTATTGCATGATTCATATATCAATCATTAGAAAGATTTACTAGAAAAAAAAAAATTGATGTTCAAAAAGGAAGAAAAAAATTGATGTTCAAAAAAATATTCATAAATGATTTATCACGACAATTTCTTTAAAAAATTAACAGATCCAAGAAACACCTCAGAAATATTGTATCCATCCAAGAAACACTTATTGCAATGTTGTAGAAAATATATCAGAAAACCTCTAAAAAGGTACAAAAATTACTTATCTACCAATCTTCCAAATGATTCGAAAATGTCCAGAAATAAGGGAACTTAGAAATGAAATATCTGATATTTTCGATTCAATTGAGTCACTTTACACAAGTTTACATTCCATTTAATACAACCAAGAGCATGGAATGTTTCCTGCCATGTGATTTAGTTCACTGTACAGATTTTGATTGATTTTTTTTTTTAAATTAAGTTGAGAATTATTTTTTAACTAATTCAAGCTTTAAAAGTCATAACACTTCAAATCTTGGTTAAACATGTTGTAATAGTGTCACTTTAGGAAATATTTTTTCCTGACACGAATGCCAAATCTTTGGTAAAGTGTCACAAATTAACAAAAAACTAAATATTTTTAGGCGAAAAACTATTTTTGTTTAAATTCCAATTGTGATCCATATAATGTTAATGTTTAAGTGTAAGCGATATATCAAAGGAAAACAAAACAATATTCTTCCTTACTGAATCTGAGCCATTCTCTCAATTTAGGTCGTGTGAATTCCCACAGGACTCGAAAGGAAAAAAAGGAACCCGTCAGACAAATAATAAACGAATAACCTAATAATGAACTAATGAATAGATACATACCACTGGACGTGAAACAATATAATGTTTTTAATAGTGAGTAGAAAAAGTTTAAAAAAATAAGCTCAGTTGTAAGGAAATTATATACAAAATAGTGACTTTAGGGACCAAATTTCAAAAAAAGTAACTTTTGAGTGACCAGCCTGAAAAAAGTGACAAAGTTACTAAAAAGTGACCAACTTCTAGCCCTGCACAGAGCGTTCATAAATTGGTTTTTAAGGGAAAAATGGCATTGAGTGGTAAAAATCCTGGAAATAATATGTTTTTAGCGAAGTGATTTTTTGAAATAAAAACAAATGTTTTGGAAGGTTTTTAACATCAACCAAAATAAATCGATCAACTGATGCATCACTAAAAACGATCATTTGACAAACACCTGTAAGAATGACTAAGGAATGGTTACCGTCTTATGGCATACCACTTTCAAGTTCCAGCTTGCCTTACGTTCGGCAAAGCCAAGCCACCGAAAAACGCAGGTGATTCTCGTCGGTGAGAAAATGTGCCACTCTACGGTGCTCTACGGTGCAAACATTTATGCTCTTATGTGAGGATCTGGTGGCGGTGCGATATTGAGTTAGTGTTATGACACCCGAGTACTACGAAAGCAGATAGAGAGTGGTGAAAAACTAACAATCTGTCCGGAAAGTTCGTGGCAATAATAGTGTGGTGTTGAAATTCTCCGGCTCCGTAAAATCCCCACGGAGAAAAGCATCCCTGAACATATGTATATATAACGTCGAGATCTTGTAGAAAAATATTTTTGAGCTTAGATGAATCAGCATTTTGGGACTTATCAGATTTAGAATCAAAACGTTGAACTTTTATGAACTGTCCCAGAATTCGTTTGTAAAATCAATGACAACTAGCTCCAGAACCTCTTGTAATCCATTTATTTTTCACACGTGTGGTCCATTTATTTTCCTTTAAGTTAACAATTTAAAAACAAAAAGGAGAAAATTGCGAAAAGATTACAAAAGAAAAAACACAAAAGATATAAAAATGAAAATAAAATAGAAAGAAAATGACCAATTTGAATTTTAGTAAAAATGAGAATGATTTAAATGACAAGCTTTGGTAAATTTTGTCTTTTTTATCACTAGCGTCGTTTTTTTAAATATGTGGGTTATTTAACATTTGAATAAAATTATGTATTTTGATTTTTTACGCATTTTTTAAAGTATTTTAGGACCACCTTAGTGGATAACGGATGTAGCCTCGTAGTGAAAAATACAGTCTAGGATTAAAATGAAAATGGATTACTACATGATGAGGTTCGGAGCTAGTTGTGATTTATTTTAACATGCCAGTTCTTAGACATTTCATAGAAGTTCACCGGAAAGTTTAGTTAGAAACTTTTTTTTAACGAAGGGAAGATAAGGGCAAAATGGCACTTCAATAAGGACGCTTATTTAACCATAGAAAACAGCTATAATATGTGAGTAATATAATTGTTTCGTGTTCAGACACTAAAAAAGTCTATTTCCTAACCTTGAATAAGTAGACAAAAATGATAACAAATGCATTTAAAAAAAATTTTTGCCGAAAGGTGAAAATCAGTCACTGTGGGAGCATAATGAGAACCCCCCCTGGGGTAGAATAAGTACCATTAATCGGGCACGATGAGCGTTTTCTGCCGTAGAATCTAGCAGCAAATTCAACTCGATGAAGTCAATTGAATTACATAGCTACAGATTAACTAATTTTAACTGACGATTTGGCCTATTGGTAAGATGTCTGCGAGATAATTAGACGACTCGAGCTCGATTCCTGGTCGTTGCGATTTTTTTTTTCGTTTACCATTCATGATCGATGCATTTCACGCTAAACGGCGAGTCGTAGATCCATCAAACAAAGCAATAATCTATGTCTGTTTGTAAAATACAAACAATTAACACACTCATACATTATGTTTGTGGTGCTTTGTTCGTCGTATGATGCGACTATCAGTATAACGCATCAATCAATTGGAATTGAACTCGAGTGTTCATCATGTTGCAGTGCGTACATTATAGATCAAGATAATTTAATGATCATAAGTGCAAAAACTATAATATGTTCGTCACTTGAAAACCTAGTTGTTTTTTTTTCAATATTTCTCTAAAAATGATAAGGAAATTTCTTTTTATGATGAAAAATTAATACTTTAGCAGCTATAAAACTTTTCCTCGTTAAAATTTTTTTCAAGAAAATACGTATTTCCTTAGAAAAAAAGGGTTATCAGTTCGCTTCGGGTGCTCATGATTTCCTCATCTCCTCTACATACTATACAAGTCGAACTCGATTATCCGTTTTTGGCAGTACGAATGAATTTCGTTTTCAACAAAAATTTAAGAATAAATCAATTAGTTTTGAATGAAACAGTTCTTGAGTTTTTGCCTTCAGGGCTTCAGGCATACATCAACGATTTATAAGAAATCCAAGCATCGAAATTATCTTTTTTAACACAGTGATAATGGAGTTAGAACTAAACAATTGAGAAACATAATGTAAAGATTAACTAAGGGGAAGGTTAACTTATACGTAGAGGATGTGTCTCAAAATAAATATCAAATAGAACTGTAAATATTATATATTAAAACTCACTAACAAAACACTGCAATTCGTTGCATCGGAATGTTGAAGCTAACCAGAGATTAACTTTTAAAGAGCGAGATAGATTGATCACAAATTGAGAGGATACTTGACGAATCTAAGAAATCTTCAAGTTGTAAGTCCTGTCATTATTGATCAACTTTCAAATTATAAGCGAATATCCTAACAACAGCTATAATAAAATCAAACAACATAATTAAACCCTTTAATGCGGCTAACATGTGAAGTAGAAAAAGTAGCAAACTGGATTGATGACCGCTGATTAATTTTACACACCAAAACAGATTGGATTGGAGTTGACACTTAAATGAATCACATGAACAAACAACAATTAACGATTAATTCTATTAGGGTAAATGATCTTGAGCGGAACCATTTACTTTTCCTAAGATCTAGGCAATGATTGTTTATGAATCTTATCCAATTGTTGAAAAAACACTTTTTCAAGATCTTTTCATACAAGCATTGACATTTTTTCTTAAATTTATTAACTGAAATAATGATATTAGAAGATTTAAAAACATACCCATTTCTGCTGCAATTTCCATCAATCTACGCTGACTTTGAACGTCAATTTATGTCATCCTTGACCGTTGAAAACTGATTCTCAATGAATAAAATGGTAGAAAAACTCATAAAAAAGCATTATTCGGGTTTTTGTTACAAGTTTTCCATCAAAATATCAAATAAAGGCGTAGTTTTTAAAAGTAAAATATGATCTTGAGTGGAACCATCTTTGATCTTGAGCGGAACTACTAGCTTCCGAAATATACCGCTAGGTGCGCTGCCTTATGCCTTATGTCTCACACGCGGTTTTTTACCCCTGAATGTATGCAGCACCTTTGTATTGTTCTTATAACATCAGCTTTAGGGGCAGAAAAGATGTAAAATTAAGCTCGAATAGAACAAAAACTAATTAATTGGTATAACAGCGTACCAAAATAGGCACACAAAAAGTTTAATTTCTTGAGGTACAAGAAATGTCTTTCTTTCTGAGTGACGACGGGAAGAAGGAGGAAAGCTTTCATACATATTTTTTGGCATAATTCGAGAACTAATGAAGCCAATAAAGTTGAGTCATTATTTCAGAATAAGAATCAATCTCCATTGCCATTACTATTTGTACTTTAAGAAATAGCTTTCTTTTAAAGAGGTTGTTTTAGATGTTCACATTCCAATTGAAAACGATATACTATCTTATAAACAAACATTCAAATTGTTTTACACACATTCCTTCAGTTTTACAAAGTGTAACAAAGCACACCGGGTTAGCTACTTTATAATACTCCACGATTCAATTGGTGGCATGGTATTGAAAACCTATCCGATTCCCTTGTGTTTGACTTTACACTTGAGCTTGAACTAGAAATCGGTTTGAGAAATACTTGTTTTATCAGTTGAGCTAAATAATTAATGTTTCCATAAATTTTTAATATTAATAAATGTGAACGTGATTCATAAGAAACTGAAATTTATTATAAACTTCTATGAATGAGTTGCTTAGAGCAAAGTTGCCGAAATCACAGAAAAGTCTGTTATTTCACAGAATTTTGAGGAAACTTTTCAACACCACTCTTATGATTTGTGATGGTACATCTTTGTACCGGAGATTGCGGGTTTAAGTCCTGCCGGTGAGCCTTTGTATCTTTTTCGAAAATTTTATGATATTTACGGCTTGTGTTCTTTCATTCTTTGATACCTCATGTTTCCTAATACTTTCCATCACCTTCGAAAATTAGGAAACTTTTATCACAGCATCTGTGTCACAGAACACGAGATTTTGAAATATTTACAGAGTTCACAGAATTTTAGAGTTCCGAATGGATTTCCATATTTTTTTTGGAAAATATAAAATTTAAGTTTCTTACTTTGAATTAGAAAAGTATTTAAAGATTTTCAATGTTAACTGATTTTTCCCAACTAAAATATAAAAGAAAAATTATGAAAAGATTTTCAACGTAAACTGATTTTTCCCAACTAAAATATAAAATTGACCCAATTTATCATGAGTTTCCAATAAAATTAAAGGAAGAAATAATAAAAATCAGATTTTATTCTAAAAAACATTGATTTAGAGCAATGTACATTTTGTTTTGCAAAATCTGTAATTAAAGGCATCTTCTTTTGTATTACTCACTTTGTCGTTACCTTCAAAAAATTTTCGGGGCAATATGACCCTAAACACGCACATTCCAAAAATCAATCAAATATACTAACGAATTTGGTTTGTGAGATAAAAAAACTAAAATTTTAATTTAGAGAATCGATTCTTTAAAAATATGATACAGTGAATCAAAGTGAAAATTTGACTTTTTTAAAGCAAGAAATAAATATGAACAGATATTTTGAGAACAACTTTGGAAACGCTAAGTTTCTTTTTTTTACGTAAAAACATAAATTTTTGAACTTTAAAATCTTCAAAGATGAAATTTCATTGAAGTTTTCACAGTTACACATGTATTAGGGATAAGAGCTATTAAAGATGTTGATAGAAGAAAATGGTTCCGCTCAAGATCAGCGTGGTTCCGCTCAAGATCAGAATTCTTACTTCAGTAAATCAGCTCTAGAGTTATTAGGATTTACTCTAAAATATTCTAAAAATCATCATTAGAAAGTAGAAACCAAGATCTATCCGCTGAACTGAAAAAAATTGTGTTCGGGTATAACCCAAACCCATACCGCTTGATCAAATGTTCCGAGTTGCGTCGAATTGAGCCAATTAGTTCCGCTCAAGATCATTTACCCTATGCTTTAACAACCAAAAAGGAGACACACACACAATGTTTCTCCTCTACCTAACCACACATTATTTTTGCCAACAGAACGTGCATATTTTGTCCCCCTGAGGGGGGTTTTAAAATTAATAATTATAATTTCAAAACTACTGTTGTAAAAATTATATTCTTCACAGGCAATAAACCTCGAGAGAAAAAAAATCTATCTGTTCTTCAGAACTCCTTATATTAATGACGCGTTGATTATCTGATTAGTCAGTTGAAGCCTGCAGCCTCGAGGAACTAATTAACTTCTTGTAAATGTATGCAAAACGAATGCAAATTGGCATTGTTGAACTCAATAACCATTACCACGCCCCCTTTTCGCCAAGATGATCGCGTATCATCACAAGGTCCAACGATCGAATACGCAGGACCCGCAGAACACTAACTACTGGCCCCCCTATATCGATAACATTAACACATGTCTATCGTACTTCAGAAAGCTAGAAAAAAAAGAAGCAATTTTCCTCCTTTATCAGCAACGCAAGAAAAACAACCGCACATTAACGTCTGAAGCTTCATATAAACTAGTTTACCAACAAACAACCCCCGTCAACCGTGTAATTTATTATTTATCTCAACTGCGCTCACACATTTTATTTCCCTGTCTTCTTAACACCATCTCGTGACTATAAAATTAATCCCCCCACTCCCCGCTCGCTTTTCATTTCTTATTCTCGTTTCACTCGACGATGACGGCGAATTTGAAATTCTGATAACGAACTTGACTACGAGGAATCGTTTAACGACGATTAGTTTAACTGTTTTACTTAAAATTGTAGCACAAGAAAGACCAGACGCCAACTTATAAATTGTTGTATGTATTGGACTTTCGGATTTTGAGGTTCGTCGCTTGACAAGCGTTGAGGTTGTTTGATTGAAGTCTCTGGGGTTTTTTGATTTTTGACCAGATTTAGTGGCTTGACTTATTAAGTCAAGTTTAGGAGTTTCGATTAAACTCCAAAAAGAAAATAAAAGCTTTGTTCTGTGATTATAGGTAAGAAAATCAATCAAAGGGATTTCGGTATCGATATTAGTTGAGGGACAACATAAAGTCAGTCAATCACATCACATAAACTTAAAATAGTTTCTAAGAAAATTGTTCAAACCAACTCAAATTTGGCAACAATTTTCGGTGCTGTTTGAGTAACAATTCCAGAAAGTTTAGCAGTTATTTGAGAAAAACTGAGAATATTAAGAAACTTTAAATTTCGGTGTACTGATTTACTTTGCATAATTTTTGGAATCGATGTAGTATATTCAACAAATCTTAAGATCTTTAGATTCAGTATATTTATGAGCATGGTTGGTCGGTTACTCCAAAGCATCAAGGAGCCAGGAGAAAATAGCACTGTTTTCAATTCGGCTTCCGAGTGCAATCTTTTTTCGCTGATCATATTCCACTCTTTATCCGAGTTTACACGAGGTTGCCCAAAAAATTCTGTGTTTTTGAGATATAAAATTCTGACTTTCTGTGATTTTACCCAAAAACTCTGTGATAGTTTTTTATGATGCAACTGCCTTTGAATTTAATTGGAAATTCATGATAAAATAATTCTTTTTTTGTATTTTAGTTGGGAAAAATTAATCAACATTACCAATCCTATACTTTTCTGATTCAAAGTAAGAAATCTAAATTTTGTATTGGTCAGAAAATTATAATTTTGTTAACCTATTCAGATTTATGTGAAATCTGTGAATATTTCAAAATCTGCTCAAAATTCTGTGAAATAACCGATTTTTCTGTGATTTCGACAACCTTGGCCGTAAACGACTTGGAGAGCAAGTGTGAGAGCTCTCGCATCTGAGTGAGAGAAAGAGAATTCTAGCCCAGAGAGCCCTAGTGTTTTATTAGTCATGCACATACACCTAAGTGTAAATGGAGAAAATTAATTTGAATTTCCACCCCACAACGTGCAAAAATAACAATAATTTCATTCTTGCAGTGATGGTTGCCACATTCTAATCTTTACTCTCATTTTATAAGAAAAATTTAGTCAAAAATCTGCTCCGGAATGTGCACCAACACCAAAAAAGATCATCAGTGAAAATATAAGAAATTTCTGTATTTTAATAAAATGAGTTTGACTGCTGATACTATTTTTGTGCTCTCAATATTTCGAATGTCATGTTTCTTATCAAAATTAATTTATTAATAACCTAAAAGGTGTTTTAAAATCCGGAAACTACTTAAAACTATGATATTCTTGCTCATAATTTACGAACTTCACATAAACCAAAATTCTGGCCTTTTCTTAATATAATGTTTAATCGATTTGGTTTCTATTTCCTATTTCAAAACGTTCTGAATCTGAACCAAATCGCAAAAATCTGTCTTCTGTGTGGACAGAGTCTGCAGCTTTCTTAAAATAAGTCTGAAGTTGTGGCAACCATGCCCACTGCTGTTTTGATTTTTTTTCTTATCAAAATCATTTTCGTAAACGTACCAAAAACAACTGTGTTTGCTATCATATTTCACCTCAACACAATGCACAATAGATTATTCCGGAGAAGGAAATTCTCTTCGTCAGCGGATATTAATGCTCTCGCTCACTCTTATGTGTTGACAATCTCATTCTTGTTTGCAGAGCGATTTATCTTTCCCCGCACAGCTTGGATTAAGCAAACGAAAAAAAATTGCACTCTCTTTCACTGGACACGCCGATCTGAGGAGTTATGCCATCCATTTTTGTGAGCAAGGTTGCCAATGTGCCTGATGTTTAAGGATTTGTCTGATTTTTGGAGGCCCAGCCTGATAACCTGAAAAACCTTTGTTTTTCCCCGATTTTTGGAAAAAAAACCTGATTTTCCCATATTTTTCTGAATATGATGGAAAATGGATGGTACGGAACTGCATCAAAGACATTGTATGACAAATTATTGAAAGTTTAAATTTTTTATCTCAAACTCAAACAAGATTTCAATTCAAAACCCAGCTTTTTTGGACTCAATCGAAAAAATTGAAAATAAATGATTGGAAATGCGTTATGAAATAAGGAATCGCAATGAGTGACCTACAGTACCGTTCATAATTGTATAGAAATTGGAAGCACGCGCACTCTCACTTCGACTTTGAACTTCCATAACTTTTTACTCTGATGTTATTTTTTGATCAAATTTTTTGCGTTAGATAGATCAACTATCACACTGTTATATCACAAAGTTTAAGCTTTCTGAAAAATGTGCGGCCTGAGAAACAGTAATTCTACGAAAATCGGACTTTTTGGACTTTTTTCATTCAATCTGCAATATCTCAGAAACTACGCTACATTTTTTATTGAAATTTTGCACAGTGATTGTTGAAATATAAAGCTAGCATGTCTGAAGTTTTTGAAAAGTTCTATCGATGAGATCAAAAGTTACGTGAGGTGCAATATTTCAGGCATGAACCTAGAAATGCGATTTCTATAGAATTTCAGACGATTCATGAGAACAATATCGTTTCCTCCACCAATCAGACAAAAAATGTCTGGCACAAGCAATGAAGAAAAGAAAAAATGGAATAAATGATCCATTTGTGTTTTGAAATCAGAATCACGCGATATTGTTTTGATTTTTTGATTGAAATAGATTTACTGGTTGTTAAACAGAGAATATGATTTTCCTATGGAAACATTCGTCCAAAATTCTATAGGAATCGCATTTCTAGATTCATGACTGAAATATTGCACCTCACGTAACTTTTGATCTCATCGATAGAACTTTTCAAAAACTTCAGACATGCTAGCTTTATATTTCAACAATCACTGTGCAAAATTCCAAAAAAAAATTAGCGTAGTTTCAGAGATATTGCAGTTTGAATGAGAAAAGTCCAAAAAGTCCGATTTTCGTAGAATTACTGTTTCTCAGGCCGCACATACTTCAGAATGCTCAAGTTAACAGTGTGATAGTTGATCTATCTAACGCAAAAAATTTGATCAAAAAATAACATCAGAGTAAAAAGTTATGGAGGTTCAAAGTCGAAGTGACAGTTTGCGTGCTTCCAGTTTCTATACAATTATGAACGGTACTGTACGTTTCATAAATTTATTTAAAAAAAACTTTTAGACTCTAGATAAGCTGTAGACTTAAAAATGGATCCTATGAAATTAACATTAAAGAATATCTTTGTAATTTTATTTTCGGCATATCGGAGATATTCTTGAAGAAAGAATATCAGAATTTAAAATTGATAAAGATGGATAGAAAAGTTAAGAGAAAAGTTACAGATATTGATAAAAGCGAAAAAGCACATTTGCGAGGAAAATGATGCTTGCCAAATACTTTCAGAAAAAAGCGGGACATTGAGGAAACTCTTAAAAAAAACTTGATTGTATAGCCAAACAGAAAGCGCACAAATGTTTTTTTTACTCGCATTGATTTTTCTCGGTTTTTCTTACATTATTTCTATTTATATACTTTTTTTGCAGAAGAATGAAAATCAACACGATATTTGAGAGACAATATTCCAAGTCCTGCGTGTGAACGGTGGATTTGACACCGTGTGAAAAAAAAACCTTTGAGTAATAACAAATCTATTTCAAATTTGTTTTGCAAATTTAAAAACTTAAGAAAACTTCCATTATTGCATAGTGCTCCAAGAGAAGGAACTTTATCGTGACAAAATTAATTACGAAGATACTATAGATAGACAAATAGTGTCTTCAGCAAAAACGCTCATCAAACCACGCGCTTTAATAATCTTAAATCAAATATTATGGCTTTTTTGCATGATTTACACAAAAAAAACTTTTTCCATTGAACATATAGAACAAACTGTCTTCTACAAAGTAGTAGCAAAAGGTTTTTGAGGCAACTTTATCGAAGACACCACATACATATGACGTTTCGTAAGCGAGTTATGATTTTTTGAATATTAAAATGTTAGAGTGTGTCGAAAAATCAGTATTCTGGCTTTAACTTTTGTGGATGAATTCATATGTACTATAAAAATTTCTCCTAAGTATTTGAATGAAATTAAAATTCTCTCAGAGCGTAACTTGTATCTGCAGGCTTTCGTTAGTTATATGGTTTTTTTTATCAAAAACTTGTACTTTTTAAACTGTCATATCTCGGATTGGTGCAAAACAAAAATTATTTTCTGACGGCATTATTTAGTTCATGTATCAAATATTTGATTGTGAAATTATGGAAGATAGGTTATTTTGAAAACTCGAGAAAAAAAAACAAATTTTGTTAATTTTCATTTCAAATTCACACATTTAAAGACCCTGTAAAAGAGAACATCCCTATTTCTCGCTAAACAGTCGAATTTTCATTGTTTTGCTATTGTCTGAGTCCATTGCGTTGTTTGAATAAGCGATTTAGCACGTTTACTCAAATTTAAAAATATTTAAAATTACAGATTTTTTTTATCATTTTTTATTTTTTTTATTTTTTTGCAAAATGTGCTAAATCGGTTATTAAAGCATCGCAATCGGTTCAGACAATAGCAAAACGATGAACAATTAGACTTTTGAATGAGAAATAGGGATGTTCTCTTTCACAGGGTCTTTAAATGTGTGAATTTCTATTGAAAATTAACAAACTTTGGAATTTTTTCCCTCGAGTTTAAAGAATAACCTATTTTCCATTATTTCATAATCAAATATTTGATTCATGAAATAAATAATGTCGCCAGAAAAAAATTAATTGGTGGTTTGCACCAGTATAAAAAGTGCAAGTTTTTGATAAAAAAAAATCCCATATAACTAACGAACGCCTCAAGATACAAATTTGCGCTTTGAGAGAAAAATGTACCTACGAATTTTATTTCATACAAAAGCTTACACATTTTTATAGTATGAATTCATTCACAAAAGTTAAAGCCAGAATACTGATTTTTCGACACACCCTAATATTTTAATATTCTAAAAATTATTACGCGCTTAGGAAACGGCATATGTATGTGGTGTCTTCGATGAAGTTGCCTCAAAAACCGTTTGCTGCAACTTTATAGAAGACAGTTTGGCTCTATCTGTTCACTGGAAAAAGTTTTTTTGTGTAAATAATGCAGAAATGACACGCCTAATATTTGATTATAAGAGATTTTTAAAGCTCATGGTTTGATGAGCATTTTTGTGTTTGTGTATCTCTGATAGTATATCCTCAATTAATTTTTTACACAATAAAGGACTCTTAAAGTTTTTCTCAAAATTTGGATTTGTGGAAATGTGGATTTGTGAAAATGTGGATTTTTATCGAAAATGGCTCCAGTTTTGATTTTACCATTGAATTTCAAGCGTCTTTATCTCAGATTACGTAAGTTGAGCCCAGTCTTCATGTTTTACATCAAGAAACAATCACAGCCGGTCATTAGCACTACTTTGTTCGACGTACGGACGGAGTTCAAGCGACAATGGATTGCAAGCAGGGTTGATACCGGACGTCTTAAAAATCCGATCCATTCTACAACTTACCGAAGCTAAGTATCTTTTGATTAGTGTTCTCATAATTTCCTATTCCCAACATGGGAATATGTAGTTAATTAAAATTCGGTTCTTGATCTTTTTCGCACCCAGATATTCATTCATAAAGTATGTTTTTTTTCTGCGTTCTTTAGAACAGTGGTATTTTAAGCAAATCCATCTGAGCAAATTATAAGACCTTTAAGGTCTTTCTGATCATAATTTAGCAACTAAAGCATTGCTTACTCAAATAAGATTTGAAGATTGCGTATTAATGTGAATTGTTTATCCGGGTATGTAGCACTTAATTCGAACTTTTGAAAGCTAAATAACGATAAAAACTCAGTTCGTGTTTAAGGTAAAGGTAGTTTAGGTACGAAGAAATTCCTGCATATTTACGTAAATTCAACCGCCCATAGCAAACGAGGGGCCCTTTAAAAGGATGATTGATCCGTATTTTATTTTCGATAAAATTATCATTTAAAGATTAAAAAGCAAATACTCGCGTTTTGATCAACCATGATTGGAATTTATCTTAGGCATTTGCCAAAAACAAAATTTTCGAAAACAGTTCAACAATCCAAGGAAATTCCACTCTTGTTTAAAAACGGTGAATTGTGTTACGAAAATATTATGTTGCATATATGTAAATATGAAAATAAAGTTGCTGTAGAAAATATCTCAAATAGAGTATTGAAAAATTCGAAGAGCTAACGTAAGATTTTTCAGGAAATAGTACGCGGTTTCTGAATCTAGATAGAAAATTTCGTTCATCTGTGAAAAAGAGATTATTAGACTAAGATGAAGCTTTAGCAGCATTAGCATATGATGTGAAATTTCGTAAAATGTGATTTTAATCCTATAATTTTCAAACGTGGAACATCCACACAATTCACTGGTCAACAAATGTGGAACGAAAGAATTTTAAATTTTATTAATTCTTGAAAAAGCTTATCAACAAATTCTAGATCAATGTTTTTTTTAATAACGAAGTGATAAGATAGCAAACATAACTCAATTTTTCTATTTTAAGAAAGGAAAGAGGATAGAATAGAAAATGATAAATCATTTCTTAGTTCGATTCAATAAATTAATGTAAATTGTAGTCAATCAGTAAATCAATGTTTAAAAATTGTGAAACAAAACCTTCAAGAAAAGCAATTACTTTCCCAGATAGAAAATTTGTATTGTCCTACAAAAAGGCTTGTAGTAATTAAAAGCATTGTTCTTTTCATGTTACAGTTTACATGGAATGGTTTATAAGAAGTTCCTTATACTTGATAAAAAAAAGGCTCCAATGAATGTTAGCTTGATATTTCTTTTAATGATGTTTTTTTTTTCAAAACTAAACAATCCTACAAATAAACTAAATGTCGAATACTCAATTGAATTAAAAACATTTTTATAAAAAGAAAGTAAATGTTAATTCATTGATTTTGTTATTTAAAAAAATATTCCTAGTTCAACTGAGAACTTTTTATAAATACAAACAAGTAATTTCCTTTATTGATCAGACAAGCATCGATAGTTTTGTTTGAGAAATTTATAAGGATTTTATATTGGAGTCAAGATCTCTATAATCATTTTACAGTAAATTTTGAAATTTCACCAGGAAACATAGAAAATTTATTGTAGAAAACCTAAATCGGTACATTAGTCAAAAGTGTCTCCTTATCATATCCTTTCACCCAACGCTCCAGCCCAAGTTTTTTTTGCTAGGATGCAGAGGTAACCTCGGTCCTAAAGCGTGACATTGTTCTTTCATCCCTTTCTCTCTTTTCCAATCTATCTATTGACTACTAGGACGTGGCCGGCGCCGTTATTGATGATTAAAGAGAGAGCATCAGTTTTGGGCATTGTGAATATGCTGTCAGTCCCAGACACCTTTCATTTGACCTTTGAACAAAATCGGTGGCCTCGGTCAATCACGGAGTAGCAACCATTGGCGATGTGGAATTCGTTCTACTGAGCCACGCCTGCGATCATGGGATTCGAAATGCATTAAATCACTAAAGAGTTCAAAAGCCTATTAAAAAAATTGAACGGAATTGTTCATTATTAATTTATTACTAAGAAATTTAAATAAAGCATTTCGGGTTCAATGTTTAAAGGTGGATGTGAGTAGTCAATTAAGCTAAGCTAAGCTAATTAATTTTTTACACAATAAAGTTCCGTTCTGGACCAATGTGCATTGTATATTTTGGACAATTGAATCGAAAAAGGTGGGGTATGATAAAATGCTCTTTAACTTTTGCTTTAATTAAAATTTATAATCATTTGGAAGCAATTTAAACAATATTTTTCTTAAAAACAAGGTTATTTACATTGAATTGCACAATGGTCTAAAAATGAACATTAGCTGGAAACAATTATAGTCGTCTTCCCCTTACGTTTGATGCATTTGATGTCTTAGGCAAACTTCTTTCAACAAATAATGGCGGTCATTTTGACTAGATTTTTTTAGGGTGGTTTATAAGATTTCTGTGATCAAAAATTATTTCCTAGCTGTGATGAGATAGAGGCCTTCATTATTCTACAATATTGTAGAACATAATTCATTAAACTTCGTCGAAGACACCAAACATCTATCTTTTGAACTGAAAGTTTTATGACAACTTGTTTTCATGAAGTTAGGGTGGTCCTATAAATATCATTTTTGCTTGATATCTTTCCAAGGTGATATTTTATCAAAATTATTTATTCATCAACATTTTGGACAATTATAATGCGCATCATTTGTTGAGAACGCATTATCAAAATTCGTTTATGTTTTGAAGTTATGAGGCAATATGTATTGATAAATGACTCCTTTAGAGCTTCAATTACTCCAAGTGGAGCAAGTCGAAAATTTTATCGTTGAATGCATTTGAAAGTTCACGTTAAATCTTTACAATACCTCAAAAAACTGGATATATGGTTTTTGATTAATGCGTTTTATCGTTGTATGAAATTTACTAAAAATCGTCAAAAATCTCTATAAAAAAGAGGATTTGTAAATTTGTTCCTCAAGAACTCAGAAAGTACTGGACCGATTGATATGAAATTTGTCAAAGACATCAAATGCACCAAACTTAAGGGGAAGACGCTAATAACACTAGTTTACAAAATTTTAAAAAAATCGTGAACTTGATTAACTGACCAACATTTTTAATGTAAAATCGGGCGCTGAATCCGAAAATGAAATTCAAAAAAATCTCAGTAGAACCGTTTTTGAGTTATGCTCCAAATATGAAATTTCGAAAACATTAAAAAAGTTCTTGTACTTAGATTAAAATATCTCGGACGGCATAACAGTAATTTGAAATCCCTTTTTTGCATATTGAAGGTGAATAAATTTTCTATCGATCATCTGTACACTGTTTTTGCGTTTGACCAACAGTATTGCTGATATTAGTGACTTTATGAGAAAAAAAATGATAAAAAACGCAATTTTTAGAGAAAATTTTGTTTCAACGAAAGTTTTAGACTCGATGGTAGCATTTAAAAAATCTGATTTTCTTTTGCGCTTGAATGTCAATTTAAAACAAAGATTTCAAGGCGTTGTTTATCAAAATCGGTTGAAAATTGAAGAAGTAATGGCTACTCTACCATAACTGAAATTTTTGGAGTTTTTAATAATTTAACGAACCGCAGTACACTTATCATAGTATAGGAAGAATGAAACATGATAAATCTCACTCGCTCCAAGTCAAAATTATTAATTAGCTTACCAGAAGGTCACATGCCAAGTTTCTGGAAGATCTGACCATAGAGAGGGGTTGCTTAAGTCTCAAACGTGAATAAAATTTTGAGGTATTTTGCCCGGAAGGAACGAAAAATACTGGTTTTTCATCAATAACTTTTTTTCATCACTAGCTGATTGTTTTTTATGGTTGATTTTCTTAAAGCCTAAGTTGAGAAAAATATTTCACCTGAAGACTGTAACTCGATTGGATTTGAAACAGAAAAGTTATTGCGGTTCAAAGGCTCAAATTTTGTCCAACACGCAATGAGTACTTTTTACGCATTGCGTTTTATACGACAATTTTCGACCAAAATATAATCTTTGAACCGCAATAACTTTTCTGTTTCAAATCCAATCGAGTTACAGTCTTCAGGTGAAATATTTGTCTCAACTTAGGCTTTAAGAAAATTAACCATAAAAGACAATCAGCTAGTGATGAAAAAAGTTATTGATGAAAAACCAGTATTTTTCGTTCCTTCCGGGCAAAATAAATCAAAGATTTATTCACGTTTGAGACTCAAGCAACCCCTCCCTATGGTCAGATCTTCCTGAAACTTGGCATGTGACCTTCTGGTAAGCTAATAAATAATTTTGACTTGGGCCGAGTGAGATTTATCATGTTTCATTCTTCCTATACTATGATAAGTGTACTGCGGTTCGTTAAATTATTAAAAACTCCAAAAATTTCAGTTATGGTAAAGTAGCCATAACTTCTTCAATTTTCAACCGATTTTGATAAACAACCACTTGAAATCTTTGTTTTAAATTGACATTCAAGCACAAAAGAAAATCAGATTTTTTAAATGCTACCATCGAGTCTAAAACTTTCGTTGAAACAAAATTTTCACTAAAAAAATGCGTTTTTTATAATTTTTTTTCTCATAAAGTCACTAATATCAACAATACTGTTGGTCAAACGCAAAAACAGTGTACAGATGATCGATAGAAAATTTATTCACCTTCAATATGCAAAAAAGGGATTTCAAATTACTGTTATGCCGTCCGAGATATTTTAATCTAAGTACAAGAACTTTTTTAATGTTTTCGAAATTTCATATTTGGAGCATAACTCAAAAACGGTTCTACTGAGATTTTTTTGCATTTCATTTTCGGATTCAGCGCCCGATTTCACATTGGAAATGACCTTCAGTTTACTGAGTTCAAAAATGCTGTAAACTAGTGTAATTGTTTCCCGCTAAATTTATTTGTGGACTATTGTGTATTGGTTGAACGTGCCCTAGGAACATTTAACTGAATCAGAATCTTACTGTAACTTTGAAGATTTTCAATACAGTCTTATATAAACTATGAAAAATGCTACTCAGTTTGAGAAAAAAAAAGTATTAGAAAGAATTTCTCTTTTGAAGCAATTAATTGGAATTGAGACTAAAGTTTGATTTTTCCAGTGTAAGTTGGTGATTTTTGTAAAAATTTTCCAAAAAAAAAACAGTGGGACATTTTGAGAAAAAAGTGGGACAACGGGACATTCAACAAAAAGCGGGACGAATGTCAACCCTGCCTTAACTTATACAATGAAATATAGTTGATCCGAAACTTACATGTGAAATAGCAATAAAAATTTTGGAAGCGATCCATCCAGTCCTGAATTAGCGCAACGAGTTTTAATTTTGTATGGAAATTTGTATGGGAAAAGAATATCTTTTATTCAAAAATCGCCAGAGATGTTCTGAAAGTTCCAAATAATATATCTTTGGATGAAAAATGTTCCTTGATTCTTGCAGTACATTTCATGTGATTGAAGCATAAACCTAAATTGTACCCTAGAAAAGATATTCAATGCTTAGTAAAATTTTTGTTTTCAAAATTTTATCGTTTTTGACTGCTTATTTGAAAGCAGTGTAGCAGTAGGATAGAAATGAAAAATCTCAAAAAACTGCTTTACATTGCCAGAGAATTTATTGTTTAAAATAGCCTTTGCAAAAACATTTCATGCAATTATTAACAGCTCTAGCAAGCAAAGTCTGTTATAACAAGCAAATAAGTTATAACTTTTTCCATGAAATGCTTAGCTGCTTGTCATGTAAGCAAAAAATGAAGCTTAAGAATAGTCAAAACCAACATTCAAAGACCGACTTAATTTGAAGCTCATTTGAATTTTCTGGATGATTTAATGTGCAAAAATTTCTTCTTCCATACAAATTTCCATACAAAATTAAAACGCGTTGCGCCAACTCAGGAATCAACCAAATCATCTAAAATTTTTCACTGATGCTTGGTAACCCAAAAGGCATCGAAAATACATATGGGAGCAAAAAGTCATTTTTTACAGCGGTCTAATATATACTCTGGCCCGTCCGGACAGTTTTTTAACTTTCTTTTACTGTAACTATGAAAACGGTGCTATAAGGTGCCTGGAAACTCTTCTATTGTTTTATAGGACCCAAAAAAAAAAAAAAATGAACAAACTTTGGGCATTGCGGGACTTTGTTTTAGCTAGACTTTTAAGTTATAGAATTTTAATGAAATTGTTTATTTACTCATTTCTATCAGCGATCAATTCACCGTTTAAACTTTTCGAATTTTCAAATGAAAGTTTTTAAGATAAAATGTACTTTTAACACTAAACATACCGGCACTCTGTATATACCTACACTCCCGGCCAAAAGTTTGGGGTCACCCCTGAAAAAACATGTAAATTTGGTTCGTCCATAACTTTGTCATTTTTTAACGGATTTTGGATATTTTTAGCTTATTCGAAAGGCAATGAGTTATACTTACATCGTAGGTATTTTGTTAAAAATTTGTATGATTTTTTTCCTACCTAAAAATCATCTAAAGTTGCAAAATTTTTCGAAATTTCCACCTAATCTTTATACCCAATTTTCTCATAGCTGAGTGGGTCAAATTTTTAAACTGAAGTAGCATTAGAACACCTATTCTATACCATTTGAAACATATTTGTCAGATTTTGCATAAAATTTAAAGCAAATTTATAATTAATTAAATAGTTACTTTAGTCATCGGCCAAAAGTTTGGGGTCACCTTACAGTATGGTGTATCGGCCAAAAGTTTGGGGTCAGTGGATTTTTCCTATATTTTCATTCAAATCACTGCAATACTTCCCACAATTTTAATTTTTTTTGTTAGGGGTTATCCATTAATTATGTCCCGTGTTAAGGGGGAAGGGGGAGGGGGGAGGGGGGTTGCCCCCCAGCCATACAAAAATTTTGGAAGTCCATTCAAAAAATGCGACAGGGGGGAGAGTCAGTTGGTACAAGCACGGTATTCCAAGCTAAAGATTAAGGTTTCGATCCAAGCTAAAGGTTAAGGTTTCGCAATCTAATGGTTTTTTTTTTCGGTTTGGATTGTCTTTCGATTGGAGCATAAGCGTATCTTTATGTTTGTCACGAAATATACGATTGAATGGTATGGAAAATAAAGGAAGGTAAATAACAACTGTATGACTATCCAATGTTCACTCAGCTCAGTCTCAGGCAAGTAGGGCGTGGGAAGTAGAATAAGAAGAATGTAATTGGAGAGATGATATGCGGAGTTTTCATCAATATCGAATATGTTATGTTATTCTGTTATTATGTTATTCTGAGACCATGAACAATTAAAAGTAGCATAATTCATTACTCTTCTTGAATTTATTTCATAAAGTAATGTTAACAAAAAAAAAAAAAAGAATTCATTTCAATGTCATTTAAGTAATAAAACGCTTTCCATTATTGGGGATATGTTAAAAACTTGTGTTTAGGGCAGTTTTTCATCAAAAAATCCTCTCTTAGCTTTGATGACAGCCTTGCATATGCGAGGCATTCTGACAATTAGCTTGCCGAGAGTTTCTTGGCTTATCGAATTCCAGGATGTCTGCAATATCTCCCACAAGTTGCGCTGTGATGTCGGACACTGCTCGCGAACCATGCGGTCCAATTCTTCCCATAGTAGCTCTATCGGGTTAAGGTCCGGCGATTGCGGCGGCCATTCCATGTTCTTCAGCACACGCTCCTTCGCCTTCTCTTGAACGAATCCCTTGCAAAGTTTAGATGTATGTTTGGGGTCATTATCCTGCTGAAATGTGAAGTTCTTTCCGATCAGTCGCGATCCAGAGGGTACCGCATTTTCTTTCAATATGGTTAAGTATTCTTCCTTCCTCATAATCCCGTCAATTTTCACCAAATCACCAACTCCAGCTGCAGAAAAAGAGCCCCAAACCATAACGGATCCACCACCATGCTTTACAGTGGGAACCAAACATTCCGGAAGCATTTTCTCATTCTTCTTGCGCCGAACGTAGACTCTTTTTGACGAACCATATTACTTGGAACTTTGATTCGTCACTCCATAGAACTTTGGCCCACTGTTTCGGGGCGAAATGTCGATACTTGCGAGCCCAAGCCAACCGTTTCAACCGATTTTTTGTTGAAAGAAGAGGCTTTTTTACTGCAACTCGGCCAAACAGTCCCTTTCCTTCATATTGCAGTGATTTGAATGAAGACATAAAATAATCTGCTGACCCCAAACTTTTGGCCGATACACCATACTGTAAGGTGACCCCAAACTTTTGGCCGATGACTTAAGTAACTATTTAATCAATTATTAATTTACTTTAAATTTTAGGAAAAAAATTGACAAATGTGTTTCAAAGGGTATTGAATTAGGGTTCTTATGCTACTTTAGTTTAAAAATTTGGTCCACTCAGCTATGAGAAAATTGGGTATAAAAATTAGGTGTAAATTTTGAAAAATGTAGCAACTTTAGATGATTTTTAGGTAAGAAAAAATTCATACAAATTATCAACAAAATACCTACGAAGTAAGTATAACTCATTACCTTTCGAATAAGCTAAAAAAATCCTAAATCCGTTAAAAAATGACAAAGTTATGGACGAACCAAATTTGTATGTTTTTTCAGGGGTGACCCCAAACTTTTGGCCGGGAGTGTATTTATACCGCCGGGGGTCAAATGACCCCTAACACCTTTTCCGCTAAAACTCCCTTGTTTCTTAACCGATTTTTACAAAATTTATATTTTTGGAAAGCTTGTAACGTGACTCAAATAAAGTTCTTAAACAAAATTGAGCTACAAACATTGATTTTAAAGTTATTCGAAGTCTAAGGAAAAAAGTCCGAAAAAACATGCTTCGGGGAAAAGACTGTAAGTCTGTTAATAAGTGCTCGAATAAAAATGCACTTAGTGCCTGAAAAAGCTGAAGTTAAAAGCTTTATGTTGCGCATATGGAAATATTTTTTTAATTTTTTTTTATGATTATGGCCACCAAAAGTGTAGAAAAGTGGTGTAAAAACGTACTTTTTAAAGAATCAACCGCCAAAACTGTCCTAGTCACAGTAGAAATTTTTTGTAAAGTGAATTGGAAAGTTGACGTAATTTGTGACATTTTGGCATCTTTAGATTTATAAAACACGAAATACAGAATTCTTGACAATTATTTAAAGGAAGCTATTTTTAGAAAGTTTTATCAATCTGCATTTTTTTAAGACTATTCTTTCACCTAAATTTTGCTTTGCACTGGATTTTGAGTATATTGACGCAAGATTTGGGCAATAAAACTATATGCACAAGAAAGGCCATTTCATACCGGTTCTAGTGATGTAATTATATTGGCGGTGCAATGCTTTAGAAAATTATGATAAATATTTTTCTCAAAGTAAAACCAGAATATTTGCGCTAATGCTTGTTTGTTTTTTTCGTTTCTTTTCACCCGTCTTCGTGTGCGAATAGGCTTTGAGAAATTGCCACTCACTGCGCCCGTCTGCCAAGCAAGAACTTGTGCTGACTTTTAACAATTCTGAAGCTACTTGCCTATCATATCCATTTTTGTTAATCACCGTATTGACAATGTTATTACATCACTAGAACCGGTATAAAATAGCGTTTCTTGTGTATATAGTTTTATTACCCAAATCTTGCGTTAACATACTAAAAATCCAATACAAACGGAACGTAAGTGGAGGAATAATCTCAGAAAATCAAAATTGATAAAAATGCCCAAAAAACGGCAACATTTGAATAGCCGTCAAATATTCTGTGTTTCATTTTTTTTTTTTAATCTAAAGATGCCAAAATGTCACTAATTACGTCAACTTTCCAATTCTCTTTTAAAAAAAATTTACTGTTACTGGAACGGCTTTGGCAGTTGATTTATTAAAAAGTACATTTTTTACACCAATTTTTACATTTTTTGTGGCCATTATCTTAAAAAATTTTGAATTTTTTTTCCTACATATGCAACATATAGATTTTAACTTCAGCTTTTTCAAGCACTAAGTGAATTTTTCTTCGAGCACTTATTAACAGACTTACAGTCTTTTCCCCGAAGCATGTTTTTTTTGACCTTTTTTTTAGACTTCGGATAACTTTAAAATCGATGGTTGTAGCTCAACATTGTCTGAGAATTTTTTTTGAGTCACGTTACAAGCTTTCCAAAAATATAAATTTTGTAAAAATCGGTTAAGAAACAAGAGAGTTTTAGCGGAAAAAGTGTTAGGGGTCATTTGACCCCCGGCGGTATATATAGGTATACCACATACGTATTTCGAAACCTACAAACTTAAAAAAAAAATATTTTTATGGAAAAATACGTGCATTTTGAAAATAAAAATAGTCATGAAGAAAAATTTGCGAAAAAATAATTTTTAAAGGAGTTACAGTCATTTGAAGTTAAAAAAAATGTCATTTGACCCCCTCCGGTACAAATAGTGTTAATAAACAGAAAATATGTTGTACATAGAAATTCTTAGTTAAATATTAGGTTAAAAGAAGAAAACATAAAAAAGCGATCCGATAAAGCTCAGTTTTTGTGTTTTGCCGCCTCAACCCCCATTGAGATATGGTGGATTATGTTGGAAATCTCTGAAGCAACCTCTGCTGAAAAAAAGCCTCTCGTGACTCCAATCTAATAAGCAAAATACTCGACTGACAAAGTTTTACATACATCATACATACAGAAATTTTTTGTACTACCCTACATATATCCACTAGAAACTGTCTTAAACCGGAACTCTGATTAAAAAAAGGACTTGAAAGCAGATTGTTTATTTCTTACATAAATTCCGCTCAAAATTGACACACTTCGCTCTAACTTCGGTTGACTTTTCTCACAGTCTGTCTATCCTCTGTCTTTTGCTAATTCTGCCAGAACAACCCATCTTCGCCATCTCCCAGTTAACAAAACTACTTCTACATATGCCTTAATCTCACTCTTCCCTCTTCATAGGTTGTTGTTCTATAATTTCCTCCCCAACATTCGAGTTGTTTTTTTTTCTGTGTGTGTCACACTGTGATTGTAAGTTTTGTTTTGTTTCGTTTTTTTTTCGTTTTCTCTTTC
The DNA here is from genome assembly GCF_029784155.1 of Uranotaenia lowii. NCBI lineage: Eukaryota > Metazoa > Arthropoda > Insecta > Diptera > Culicidae > Uranotaenia > Uranotaenia lowii. Next base: position 193,084,756 of record NC_073692.1, on the reverse strand, counting down.
TTTTTTCTTTTTTTTTCTCTTCACGATTACCCAGCAGCCGTCACACCCGCCGTGATTTTCCATCAAAGAGCTTTATCATTACCAAGCGCCACTCCCATGCTAAGCCATTCCCCTCATACTAGCAATTGTCCGCCACCACCACCACCTACAACAACCACAACACCACCATCCATCATCGTCATCGGCAACAACTCCGCCGCCATTGGCGCTTCTTCTGGTGGAAGTGGAGGAAGCAGCGGGAACAGCAATAACCTCGGAACAACCGGTGGACATTATCAGCTGCAGCAGCAATTTCATCAGAATCAACAGAACAGTCAAGGGAGTGCTGCAGCAAATAATCAGAGCAACTTTTTCGGAGGCAGGATTCAGACGGTGCATCACAGGACCAGGTCGCTTCCTTTGAGCGAGGAATCCGCGATACGCATCACGAGCGGAGGCCAGATCGGATTATCTCTAGCAAATCAGCATCATCATCCTCACCATCAACAACAACAACAACAACAGGGCAGTACCGCAATTCGCAAACATCGCCAATCATTCAGCTTATCGATTGCCTCGCTCCGATGCACCTGTCCTAGTAGTACTACGACGACGATGGCCAACCGTTATAATTTATGTCCCCTGCACGGCGCATCGGCATCGCCATCTGCCAACAACAACCTGCCCGCGGTTAATCCCAATCAACAGGACTATGAAAATATGAATAAATCATGCTCGTATCTGACGCTGTCCACATCTCCCCCGGCGGCACTTTCGATGACGACGGGCAGCATCAGCAATCAGCAGCAGCATTACTACAGCAATCACTCATTCGACTCGACCGCGACCGGCGGCTCGGATAATGGCATCAACAATATCAATAACATGATAACCGGAACCACCACTACCCCATCTCGAAGCTCAATGGAGAGCATAATCGAAGACCAAAAATACCTACCGATGGACATGAAAAAGCCTCCCCACCAAGCTCCTCCATCTCAGGAGGACCCAACGCCGTCCCCAAACCTTCAGTTCATAAGTCGTTTGTTGCGCAGTTCCAACCTTCAATCCATCAACAGTAGCAAGCTGGCTGCCCTCAAGTTGGCCACAGCCGGTAGTACTGCCAATAATAGTAGTAGTACCAGTAGTAGTAGTAATAGTAGCAATAGTAGCACTTCCACCGGAAATACGCACGGTAGCACCAGCACAAACAACACTGCCAGTAGCACTGCCAACATTACTGCTGCTAGTAACCACCTGGTCGTGGATTCTCCTCCGGCAACCCTGCAGCGCCGTTCCACCGGAACCAGCGGACGCAAGACGCAAGTCCACTCGAGCCGGCGGAGTATGTATTATAGTGAAAACTCACCAACACCGCACCAATACCATTTGCAACAACCACGAACTCCTTGTTGTTGCTTGTTGTGTCCCACCTTTTCTTTTCTTTCAAAAGTCATAATTTGTATGATAAATTGCTTTTTGTTTTTGACCCTAACACAAATGTGTGATGTTTGTACCTTCCTTAATCCTTTGTTTTATTTCAATGTTGATAAAAATTACCCAAAAAAAAAACAATCACTGCAACATGTAAACGATTTACTTGAGTAGATAATACGTTATCTTTAGGTACTTTTTATACCAAACGATCATCAACCCCAAAATGTTTAACATTTTTCAAAATATGGGGAAAATGAGCAATGATATCTATCCAAGAGGAGAATGACTTATTTCACTATGAAGATAAAAGGGTAAATTGTAATAATTGTTCGCCTATCAAGTTAACTTCAATAAATGTATATAAGTTTCAAAGAACGGGTTTTGTAACGGGCCTAAGCTTGGACCTAGTCCCTGTTTATAGCACGCTACATGGCCTAAATTATAAGTTCTTTTGGATCACAAAAAGGGGAAGCTAAACAAATGCATGATGAAAACGGAAAATTTTAAAAAGAGCGTCAGAGTTAAATGAATGTCATATGGAACTTGAAAGTTCACTTACGGTCAATAAATAAGTTCTTCGATTCAATGAGACTTAGCAAGTTCATTCAGAAGTCGGAACAGGGATCATAAGGGAAACTGTTTTTAACTTCTTCGAGCACGATCAACTCAAACACTCTATATGAACGTTGCGGTTGGCTGACATTTATTTATTTATTTATTTTTTAAACGAACACAAACACATACAGGATCTCAATGAAACATGATGTTTCCTCGAAGAGATTCCTTTTTTCTTAACTCTAAGCGTACATCTTTCGAGGATATGATGGCTAGCATCTTACAAATGCTAAAACCACCAACCCACCGAAAGTGTACTATGTATGCCGTGACCGGGATTCGATCTCATACCCCCTGGCTTAGAAGACTTGAAGGCTATCCTCTACGCCACGGGTGGCGGCAAAAACTTCCGGTACAACTGTGTTCGATGTTTTACCCTTTAATGCATGACTTTTTTTTAAATGGGAATATCAGTTATTGATTCAGTGAAATAATAACATTTTAATTCGAATAACACAACTCAAGAGGTTTGAAGTCGTTCTTTTGAGTATTTTAAAAGTTATGTTCCATCAAACTTGAAAATTTTTTTTTGATATTCTTAATTCATTTCAATACGATTTTGCAAATTTCTTCAAAACCTTCTCAATTGGGTGCAGGAAGGTGTTTGTGATTGATTGAGGTTAAAAAATTTGATAGAATTTGCGAATCTGAAGAAATATCAGCAATTTTCCAAAAACTACTTTTTTCGAAAAAATAAATAAATTTGAATTTTGCATTTCTTCCGCCTACTTTGTTCGATATCTCACAAAAACAATGAAATACCGTATTAAAAAATATCATGGGCTTATTCCTTTTAACCTCAAGAACATTTTTTGTCCATACATCTTTAAAAAATTTCCGCGCGTTTCCGAGATATTTGGATTTAGATTAGTGTTGTTTTAAAACAACACTATGCATTAAAGGGTTAATATAAGGCTAGGAGCTCGCGGACATCGGCTCAGGAGGTAACTGACTTGCCTACTGAGCTAAGAACTGTTTGCGAAAGAAAGTGGGCAAGGGTTATTTGAGCTTGTTTTCAACTACGACCTCACTCGGCCAGTGGCATAATGGTTGCACTCCGGGATTGGTTCGAGATAATCAACATTGCACAATGAACCAAAATAAAAGATTGCTGAGAACAAGCAACACAATCTCACTGTGCCGTTTTGAGAATCTCCAACTTTTAAATGAACCATTTACGATTTACCATTTACTGCACTGTGATGATTTGTTTTGCGGAGGTCCCTCTACAAATCCCACGCTGAGTGTTTTGGGGTAAGAAGGTGGCATGGATATTACCTTGGTAAGTGATGTAGCCACTTGAAGCTTAAGTTCCTAATCTACTCAAATAAATAAGTTCCCTGTTGAAACTTTTGCTAAGTTCAAAATAGGCCTTAGTTTTTAGCCTTAATCGACATTGTCACGAGCTTTAATAGCCTGCATCACAGATAACAGACGTGCAAGTTCGACCAAAAAATGTTCAGAAAAGTATGTATGTATGTATGTAAGGGTCCCCCATCGGTAGCAAGGTCCTGCCTATGTCTGTGTGGCTTGGCCTTCGAATTTCTTCTAGGGCTTCCACGGTCCGATGGTTCGTCGAAGGAAGGCATCCAACCCTCAGAAACTTACAATGGCCGGCTACCCGTGCCGCTTGCAATAATTTCTTCAGGTTATCCCCAGATGCCTTCCTTCTAAAAATATACAATGGTTATAAAATATCTGCTGGAAAGGAAAATTACTCAAAATATTTATTGAATATACAGTTTATCAAGATAAACAATTTTCGTTAGTAAAAGGATACGGACCTGAAAGAAAAGTTGTTATTATGTCTGTTTATATAAATGTGTATAAAGTTTTATATTCATTTATGAAATTGTGGTCAAATACTATACCATAACACAACATTGAACAATTTACTAATGTTCAACGTTATTTATCCATCTATTGCTAAAATAAATTTCATTTTGACCAAATGGAACCTCAAATCTGCTACAATCAAAGGGATATAATAGTTAAATTTAAAATGCCAAAATAAATAATCGATTGTGATAATTGAAAATTTATGCTAGGGAATGAAATAGAATCAGTTATTTGTTGATGACCACACACTGAGATACACACAATTTTGATTATTTAAAATTGTTACCTATTCTAAGAAACAAATAAATACAGAATATTTTCAAAATCTATAGAAAATGAATTCAACAACCGACTTAGTGAAAAGGTCGATCAAAAATCTGAATATTAGAAAATATAACTTTTTTTGTAGAACGAAATATTTATTCATTTTTCGACTATCATCAGATGAGACTTCAGTAAACAGAAATTTGCTGGATGAGAATTCAAAATAAGTTTTTTTTTAATGACGAACCTACTTAAGTAACATGGTTTATTAACTATTCTAATTATTTAAATTTGAGATACTTTGAATTTTTGAAAACCCTCTTTTGAACTACTCTGTTAAAATTAATAATGAATATAAATCATATTCCGATCATCAATCATTTGAAAATAAATAAAATGTTAAAGTTGATAACTAACACGATATCTTCATGTGATTTTCAACAAATACTTGCGACTATTATTTTCTAGCTACAAATTTTTAAAATAAGAAATAAGAAAGTCTTATACCGGTATAGGCATACTGAAAAAACTTATCTTTCTGCTTCAATTTAAGTTCAAATTGGCACCCAATACCTATCTGACAACGTACCGGCATAGTTTTCTTATCTTAATTTTACTCTCATTATCAATCATAATCCCCCCACTTACTATCAAACGCAAACGGATCAGAAAAAAAATCGAAGCAGGCCGCGGAAAGCAAACGCTTCACCAAGTAACAAATTCATTCACGCCCACATGTTAAAGCCTACGGAGCATCCTTTCAAAATCAATTCACTAACACTCCCAAACCAGCCATACGAAATAAGGCGCCATATTGTCTAATTTAGGAAAGGATCAATAAATATGTACCTAAAAAAAATTTCAAAATAATCTTCTAATAGTAATATTAAGCTTTTGTGCGTAGAAAGATAGAAATAAGAAATAAAGAAAGGCAATAACATGGAAGTTCCTCACCGGGTTTCTCGGTTTTTGGTTCCGGCAAACAACTCCCATCGAAGCTTCTTGCTGACATGCTCGGACATGTTGGAGTGTGTAATCAGTTTTCACTACAAATCACTTCACATTTTCGCCAAAAAAACCCACACACATGCATCTTCCCCCCAAAATTTTCTTATTTTAAACATCCTGATCTCATCAAATCATTGACACTAAACCCTCCTACGCATCACCATTCCCAGTCGAAAACCCTCATATTCCGACAAAGCGCATTCACTGTTTCATCCTAACAACCACTTCACATTCTTCAATTTCAGGACCGATAAAGTTCACTCAATTTTAGAGACACAGACTCGCTTTAATGCTTGCCTGCGCGAAACTTTCCCATGTCTACCACGACGAAAACGAAAAAGCATCAGTTGGTACACCGATCAAAAAACACGCCCGCTTCTGACGAGAGAACGCGAGCAACTGCCAAAAAATGTTCAGAAAAGTGTGTAAAAATTGGAAAGCTATTATCAGTAATACGTTAAAAATTGACTGGAAACAGTGCCATCTGTTGCGCCGTTCAAAAGTTACAAATCAACTTTTAAGCGCTCAATTCCTGAAACGACGTAATCGTATATGAAGTCATGAATCAATTGACCAATATCTCGGTAAAACGAACGGCTTCAATTTATTGCTTGATAAATGCAATAAGAATAAGAGTAACTTCTAACTAGGAAAAATTTCACTTTTTTTTTAATTTTGGTGCTACTGCGACAGAGAATAACTTATAACTTTTGGATTTAGCTTTCGCACTTCTTGAACGGTTATCGAAGTTAGAGGAAGCATCGGTTATGTCCAGTCAAATAAGAACATTCTTGACGATCATTTTCACCCAGCAGTACTGATTCTAGGCATCTCAAAGCGGGTTCCATTCACGTATCATTCCCTATTCCCCAACGGGCTAAATCTTGAAAAAGTAGACGTATGAAAATCAGTTACTGTAGGGACATAATGAGAACCCTCACTGGGGCTGTATAAGCACCATGAATCGGGACACGATGAGGATTTTCTGAAGTAGAATCGAACAGCGAATTCAAATCGATGATGTCAACTGAATTATAAATATTCTGCTTGACCGTTTTCATCCGACTATTTGGCCCATTGGTTAGATGTGGGAGAAGTAATCAGAAGACTGGAGTTCGATTCCTGGTCGAAATGATTTTTTTTCATTTACCGTTCGATGCATTTTGCACTAAACGGTGAGTCGTAGATCCACCAAACAAAGCAATAACAAAATAATGTATGTCTGTTTGTAGAACACAAACAAATCACACACTCATACTTTATGCACTGACCATACTGACTGGACACTTGATTTCGTTAGTTGAATAATTTTTCCAACAGTACGCAATGTTGATTCCAGAGTGCGCATCGATCGATTTGAAGAAATGCTTTCCCAGTTAGAAAGTGCCACCCAACTTTCAAAAAAATATAGGCAGTTTCTTCGACAAAATCGGGCGTAACAGGTACATTTTTTCTACAGGGCATTTTTCCATACATTTTGCAGGTTCGCCACCTACCGTCGGTATTGTGAACCTGTAAAATTTGACAAAAAAAATTAGCCATAAAATGATCGAATTTTTGTTCTAAGTGTCATGCCAGTGTGATCAGTGCTTTATGTTTCTGGTGCTTTGATTGCCGGATGATTCTACTATCTGTAGAATGCAACAATCAAAATTACCGATCATGAAAAAATTGAAAAAAAATCGCCTCGACCAGCAATCGAACTCAAGTCTTCTGATTATCTTTCCAACACCTAACCAATAGGCCAAATCAGATGTGTCAGATGTGAACTAGTCAAGCTGTGGCTCTATAGTTTAGTTAACTTCATCGAGTTGAATTCGCGGCTATATTTTACGGCAGAAAATGCTCGCCGTGACCCGATCGATGGCGCTCTATTCGCCCCGAGTAAACAAGTTTATGTGAATACGCGTTTTAAAATTGGTTATAGTGAAAATCAAGAATTTAATGATGATTGAAAATTGAGAAAAAACATGTGTTAATCATGTTGCAGTGCGTACATTATAGATTGATAGCACAAAGTTATCTGAATGAAATTTGGTTTTCAAGAAATTAACAAAACATTATTATATTTTTGCTGGCAGCTGTCAAACATTAAATGCGTTTTTCTCTAAACAGTGATGTTAGCGCATTCGCGTATTCAAAATTCGGGCAACAGTTACAAAAACGGTTTTGAAACGTAATATGTAGTCATTTGTATTTAAATTGTTGAAAAAAGTGACAAAGTTACTAAAAAGTGACCAACTTCTAGCCCTGATACTATCTTCCACATCTTTTAAGAAAATCTTAATACTATATTCGGTCCTTGTCTCATAAATTGAAATGAAATCACTAAAAACTTATTCCAAATGTTTCTAATTTATGCATGATGAAATATAATGATCCATGTATACGTCTAGTTGAATTAAATAATTGTCAAAAATATAATGTACTCGATACTTATCTATCGTTTTCAATCTCGGTTACTGAATAGGAGCTGCTTTTTTTTGGGAGCCTTTTACTTTCTTTTTTGGAAAAAATTCACAATTCTTCACAAATTCTTGCTTCTATTAAAAGAAAAAAATCAGCTTAAAAAAAAAAAACAAAAATAAATAAAACGTCAGTCAGCTTTAGGCACAGCCTACTTAGTCCAGAAAGTGAGAAAGGGTAATGTTACATATGTTATTAAGTGAATATACTAGCTAGAATTGTGAAAATTATGTTGAATTGTTTGTTAAGCTTTATTTCAACCCTTACCCATCCCAGAAATTTTTACTCGTTCCTGGAGTTCCTGGAGTTCCTGGAGTGTCAATTTGACACTCTTGACTTAAACCGCTATTTCACTCATTTTCGGATTTTTTTTTCTTAGACTTTGAATAACGGAAAACTGAAATGTTGTAGCTGAATATTGTCTGAGAAACATATTTGCGTTGTATTAAGTTTCGAAAACTTTCTAAAAATCCGTTGAGAAACAAGAGAGATATAGCGATTTTAAGCGATGAGTTTCCAATTGACACTCAAGGTTTGATAAGAGATTTTTTTTGTCAGAGCTTTTAGGGTGCGTCCAGAAAAAAAGTAATGATGCAAGATCAAGGATTTCAAGAATTCGTTGAGGGTCCCAGAAGATTTTTTTTTATCTGGATGCACCCGAATAAAGTTACAAGCCACAAAACTTTCAATAATGTCATATTGATACTCAAGAGTGGATTAGGGTTAAGCAATAGGCAACGATTGGCAAATCACCCTACACGTGCAAAAATGTTGAAATAGTTAGATTGAAGCTGGCAAAGGTGTAGTCTTTCCATCGCTGGACGAGTCAATTCTGCACAAATGATGTGCGAAAAAGTTGTTTTTCCGTAAATGGGTTAAAATTCCGAAAAAGTCGAAGTTTTCGATCTTTAAAATAATTAAGGGCGCTTGAAAATTTTTTTTTTCTTGCAGATCTACTGTAATTCGGATTAAAAAATAAGGTCAGGAAACCGAAAAAAGGAGAAAGCTGTCGCTCGCTTCTTAAATTCTAGAAAAGCGTGAAAAAAACAGCTAATAGTCATCACAATACATAAAATTAAAAAAAATGCTTAATCAAATTTTTTGGTATTTTAAATATAGCGAGCTGTTTCTAAAATAAATTATAAAAAAAAAAATTCTGGGTTTCTGGAGTACGATGTATCTTTTACTGAATATGACTTCAACTTCTTCAACTGGGATACTTGAAAACCTTGACGCGTTTTTAGGAAGCTTTGCGAGACAAATTGCAAGGACTTTTTCAGGCAAATTTACAGAACTAGAAAAAAAATTTTTTTGTCTTGCTTTGTAGTTCATATAAAAAGTATTTAAACGATCAACTCGCCGAAAACTTCCTTTGGGTGAAAAGAATTTCACTTTCAAAAATAACACAAGTTCCAATTTTGACAGATCGATTGCAGGCTTTTCGACAATAAAGATCAAGTGCTGAAAAATCAGCAAGACGGAATGTTTGCTGGTTTCCAGCAACATTTGGATTGCTGGACGTTTCCGGCCATTTTTTTTGCTGTAAGTCGAGGTAAAAATTTGCTGTGTAAGTAAATGGTTTCGTTAACATTATTTATGTTAACAAAACTCATTGTGCATCTAAGTCAGCACAAACAATAAAATTTAGTGCTGAACTAAATCAAATGTATAAAAAATGACTCATATCTGTGGATTTCTATGTTTAACAAATCAAGTGATAAAAATGGTTCGAACGAGCTCGATCGTCTTGGAATAACGGGTTGATGACTATTTATCCTGGTTTTACCAAAAATTTACATTACATAAGTAACAATAGACTGATTCATCCCCAATAGATCAAATAAATTGGTCGCAGTGGATTTGCTCATACAAAAAAAAAAATAGACTGAGTCGATTTGGGGTCATTTTTGGATTTCTCAAACCCTAACGACTAGAAAACTTCGTTTTGGTTAAAAATTCATCCATGATTTTTCGCAGAATTTATAAGTAACGTTAACATGAGTAAATTTGAACTTTTTAGGTTTGTATGGAAAAATTGAATATTTTGTACTGAAAAATCAACATCATTTTTAATTCTTCTGTGGAACCGAGCCTGCTGGGGGCATGTCTTTTGAAATTGAGAAACAATAAATTCAATGGACATCACTGTTGGGTGCACGGCGAAGTAAAAGTTAAAATTTACCCATGTAAACGTTATTTAAATATTCTGCAAAAAAAAAAATCATGGATGAGTTTTGAACCAACATAAAGCTTTTGAGACCCCACAGTTTGAAAAATTAAAAAATGACCCCAAATCGAATCAGTTTAATAAGTAATAAGAACATGCTTTCTGCTGCGCTACTATCAATTTATCAATGTATATTATCAATGTTGTCAAAAGGGCGGAAACGTTTTCTGTATACCTGACTTACATCGAATTGCTGTTTAAAAATAAGCATGATAATTCTACCATCTATAACGCCATACCCATCGCTAAAGCTTGCTTAATGTTGTTCCGCCAATTTCATGCTTCAAATGTGTTTATATTATTGTACCTTAAGGCCTTAGAATCCATCCTAGAGCCAAAACCCCCCGAAAAAAAGAGCCAAATAAGCTCTATGCTGAGCAACTGAAAGTGCCTTAAACTTTATACAAAATCTAACGAAATCAACCCTCATTTGCTCGTCCTCCTTCCCCACAGGTGCCGTCATAGCCCGGGAGCGCTGTGACAGTTTGCCGTCGCGGAACCGAACGTCCAGCGAAACCAGCACAGGTGGACAGCAGAACGCCAACGCCAGTGGCACGATGCCACCACCCAAGACCATTCCCTCGGCCAGCTTCCAGCGGCCCCTCTCGATGATCGTTGGCGGCCATCATCGGGTGCAAAGCCACAGCCACAGTCCACCGGTTCATTCCTCGCCTCTAAGTCCACCCTCGACCGGGGCCTGTTCGACTTGCAGTGATGGATCGTCGCTCAGTATCGACGAGACCGACTACGGAGGCAGTGGCACCACCCCGGAAGAAGGCAATCTCTTTCCCAAGGTCATTAAGTGAGTTTCGGCCATTTTGGCATGTTTGTAGAGCCACGCGGAAGATCACGATCACCATTAACCATGTTTTCCCTTTTTTTGCTCTCGTTTTTTCAACCAGCCCGTTCCAATCCGGTTCCGGGGGTTCCATACCGGAGGAAAATTCTGAAGAGTATATCCACAACTATCCGCAAGTCCACAACTACCAAAGCTCCCAACACCAAATGCTGCATCAGCATCAGCACAGATCGATTGATGAGTTCAGCAGCCATGTAAGTACCCACGTTTTAGGGAACAGAGCACTGGCCGATGCCTCTGATTGCGGTTTGGGTAAATTGAAGGAACAGCTGCTCCACATGTATCCGATATGGGGTGTTCCTTCTATTTGTCTCTCAAGAAATCAGATAAATATTATAGTTTACAAACTCAGTCATCCTCCTCAGCACATAAAAGACATTCTGAAAAATATCTACTAAAAATAAAATTGAAATTCAAATCGTCTCTACGGCATCCCAATAAATGGCTTTGCACGATTATGAGCCTCAGGGCACGATGTTAGCAATAGCTAACACAATAGACTTTTCAGGAATCCACCTATCGATAAAGTGAAATTGTGCGGCAGTTTAGAGTACACCTCAATCAAGTCGACTGTTGAGTTTCCACACTCTCCAATACTTTCGTGAAAAGCGATGCACAGAAATGCGATTTCTGTAGGTACTGTTTCTACCTTCAAACGTTGTACAGTAGTAGTCCACAATCCTAAGTCCTCTTAACAGGTGATGAGCCCAGCACTATTGCAAATGGGGAGGTGTGGAATAACATAACAGTATATGGAGACCATAGTAGGCACGAATTTCGCTTCGGATCTCACGGCTGGTGTCATTGTCTGTGGTGAGTCTAGATAGACAAAGACTTCGACTATCTCCAGCTCGTCGTCGTTGATCGTGACCTTGTTATTACTGGACAAGCGAGTTCGGTCGATCTCGGATCCACAGGCCAGCTTATTTATATTTCGTCATGGACGTATTAACGCCGTAGATGATCTGCCAACTATATCAATTTCATTGGCAAAGCAGATAAGTTGACTGGATCGAAGTGAAGTCAATGAATAGATTATGCGTAGGGACTTGTTGTTCACGGCACTTCTTGGAGGATTTTGTGTGGATGTATTAAACCGCCGCTTGATAGTTCGTCACGAGCGTGCACGTCGGCCAGTCAGCCAGTCAGCGAGTACGACCAGAGCGAGCAAGTCGAGTGAAACAGCGCGTAGTTCCCCCGGTTAGGTTGGTCCTGTGCCCCGCCGCGCCGGTACTGTTACCGATCGCCGGACCGGTCTGCATAGATTTGCCGTGTAGTATGAAGATCTAGTCCGTCGTAGACCGTCCTCAGGCTTCTTCCATTCTCTTGATTTTTTCTCACTTTTTCTCCCCTTATTGTCAAACGCCTGTGACTCAGCCTATAAAATACTAAGCACGCGTTGCTATCAGAGCTACCTAATCCGGATTCAGCGTGGTTTTTAAAACAAAACCTAAATCATTCTGGCAGTACATCAAGGATCAACGGAAGGAATCCGGCCTACCATCACACATGTTCCTGGGTGATACGTCGGCGACTTCGGACCGTGAAATCTGTGATCTCTTTGCACAGAAATTCCGTAGTATTTTCGACTCTGGCTCAATATTCTCGGAGCAGTTAAATAGTGCAACAAGCAACGTCCCTCATTTGAGCACTTCATTTGATAATTTTGCAGTCGACGAAGATACCATCTTGAAGGCTTCCGTAAAGCTGAAACACAGCTATTCTGCACGACCGGACGGTATACCCGCCACTTTTTTGAAGCGCTGCATATCACATATGCTAACACCTAAAAAACGAATCTTCCAAGCATCGCTCAACACGTCTACGTTCCCCTCTATATGGAAAGAGCCTACATGTTTCCTGTCTACAAGAAAGGCGACAGGAGGAATGTCAACAACTACCGCGGTATTTCTGCCTTATGCGCTATTTCCAAGTTATTTGAGCTGGTTGTTTTAGACCCTATCTTCTCGTACTGCAAACCATATTTTTCTAATGATCAACATGGCTTTATGCCTAAGCGCTCTACGACCACAAACCTGCTGGCGTTTACGTCTAAGGTGCAAGACAGTTTTGCTTCAGGATTCCAAACAGACGTCATCTACACCGACCTGTCAGCCGCTTTTGACTAAGTGAACCATGAAATTGCTATCGTCAAACTCGATCGCATTGGTTTTTATGGGTCTCTACTGGAATGGTTTCGCAGCTACCTGGTAGGTCGGAAACTTACTGTCCGAACGGGATAATCCTTCTTCAACCAGTTTTTCGCCACCTCTGGAGTGCCTCAAGGGAGCCATTTAGGACCAATACTGTTCTTGATTTATTTCAACGACGTGCTGTTGCTCCTCGATGGACCAAAATTAGCTTACGAAGACGACCTGAAGTTGTTTCATCCCATCTCCGGCCCTGACGATGCCAAGTTCCTCCAGGATCAGTTCAACCTCTTCGCCTCCTGGTGCGATGTCAATTGTCTGCCTTTGAATCGTAATAAATGCGCAGCAATTTCTTTTACCCGTAAGCGGCTTCCATCAAATGCAGTGTATTTTCTCGGCGGCGAGGCTATTGCTCGAGTTGAGCACGTGAAAGATCTTGGTGTCATTCTTGACAGACGGATGGATTTCAAGATTCACACCAATTACATCGTCGATAAAGCTTCTAGAAGCCTAGGTCTATTGTTCCGCATGGCGAAAGACTTCAAAGATATTTACTGTTTGAAGAGTCTTTATTGCAGTTTGGTTCGTTCGATCCTCGAATATGCCTCTGCTATCTGGTGCCCTTATTACCAAAACGGCTCTGAGGCTTGAGGCTATCCAACGGCGCTTTATGAGATTAGCCCTGCGACACCTGAGCTGGCAAGACCCGTTCCGACTTCCCAGCTACGAGAGCCGCTGTTGTTTAATCGACATCGACACGCTGCAAGCCCGCAGGACCGCCGCACGAGCCTCTGTCGTGGCTGATTTGCTTACATCCAGAACTGATTGTCCCGCACTTTTGGAAGGTCTTCAACTCAACATACGACCACGTGGTTTGAGAAATCGTGATTTCCAGCTCTACGTCCCTCTTCGTTTGAATAATTATGGGGCTAACACAGCACTTATAGGTGTAATCAAGACATTCAACCGCTACTCCGTACATTTTGATTTTGACGTTTCGAGGGATGCATTCCGAAGAAAAATCCTTAAAGCTTTAAGTTTTGTGTAGACCATTGTATTTGTAGTGTCTTTAATTATAATTTTTAATTTTATCATTAGGTTCAATATGTGATCTGTTGATGTACAATAAATAAATAAATAAATAAATAAAACGCCTGTGAGAAATATGCTTTCTCCCACACAAAGCAGAAAGCACCCCACTTTTTGTTGGAAAGCATTTCAATCACGCAGTCATTCAATTTCCTAAACGCAACAGGCGAAGAGTTCATTTTCACCCACCATCAGCTTCTCAGTTACTGGTTTAGAAATCAACAACTGAACGAAATTGTAGGTGATCCGGTTGTGGTTCAAATTCTGATTTAGAATCAAACAAGAAAAAATCTATGTCGTTCATTCATTATTGCTATCCAATGACTTGATTAAATCATATAAATTCTGGTGCACAAATTTCAGTTCAGCGACAAGTTCATTATCTGCTGAGCAATCGCCATCGCCACAGCAGAAAGGGATCGGTTGAAAAAGGAAGTCCTGCAATATAAATGAGTATTTCGATGAGGTAAAGGAGGCTATAAAGTTGGTGTCGGATGTCGGATTCCGGACTGTGGTTCCGTTTTGACCTACATCACTACATTCAACATGGAGCGACATCTGATTGGTAAGCATGAAAAGCTAGTGACCGAAATCGGTTTGGTAGCCGAGGCTCCGAGGGAGATACTCAAGTTGATGGTGTTGGTGGACGTTCAGGAGTTTCTCCAGAACTGCGTTGAGATCGTCACCGTGTGTCTTGCCGTTCAACGTTTTTGCCAAAAAGAGCTTTCGGGGACTTATCGATCTAATTGCATCGGACTTCCGATTCCGGCATTGACGCTATCCAATGTGACGATCCTGTTTGGCTCAATAGAGCGAATTTTCGTTGAATTGTTTACGAACAAAGTCAATGGCAAGCTAGTGTCGCTAAAACTTGAACAACTGACGATTCGAAGGCTGGGCCTTATTGAGACCACTGACCGCCATACAGCCAAATACATCGAACAGGAATTGTTACAACTAATAGATAAATTCTCCATCAAGATCACGCAGCTGTATTCATCAACCACAAATGCTAGTAGTGATGTTTTGAAGTTCGAAGCTGGCGAAAAGGATATCACATCCGATGAATTTCCGGAAGACATTCCGGAGGAGCTGCTAGTTGAACTGGATTCCATTCTTCGATCCGTGAAGTGTGTTGCACACGCATTGAATTTGGTAGTCGTTGAAGCGGCGTCCGGGGAGGATACCAAAGCAATAATTGCTCAAGTTCGGGAGCTGGTTAACACTTTGCGCAGCAAGCCCTTCAAACAAAGCTTCAAAGCAAATAACAGGCGACTTCCATTTCTCGATTGTACCACCAGATAGGGTTTCACGTATTTGATGATTGACTGCATCCTGGAAAACCAGCAGTTCATAGTTGAGATTCTCTCCGAAAGCCTCAACCAAAAGTTTGATAAACTGTTTTGGGACAACTTCATTTGCAATACTTTGAAGCCAGTTTACGTCGTTGCCAAAAAGGTACAAGATCATTATGGTGATTTTTTCATCATGTGGCAAGAACTGATGCTTGAACTACAGGAAATCGACAATGAACTTGCTAAACGGCTTGTATCAGCGATGGAGAAGCGTGATCCAATTGCTTCGATCATGATGCTGTTTATGCTACGGCTTTCTTGGATAGAAGGATCAATTATTATAATGGAACTCTATTATTGCCGGAAGATCAACAAAAAAGTGGCATGATATGTATGCAGGATTTACTTTTATTCAAGTTCAGTCAAAACGTTTATTGTTGTAGGAACATCTTATCAAGACGTGGAAAGCTTTTAGCGAATTAGATAAAATTCATGGATCAACATGCTCTGCATCCGCAGGCCCAAGTACTTCTACTCAGCCGTTTAGAGCAAAAGCTTTAGCAAAATGCACAACCAAAGGCACAGGCGAGCTGTACTGATATTGCTATCCAACTCCGGAAGTTTAGTGTACTGGATCGTCTCCCTTTGCAGGTGTTAATCGAAATGCTGCTTCCACATTTTAATCACCTCACGATTGTTCGTCAGAATGCGTCCCTCCTTATCCAGGCACAATGCGTTAAGCTTCTGATAGAACTTTCGTGATTCTTGAGAACGATGCAGCTACTCCAGCTCCCTAAGCTCCTCCTCGTCTAGGCGGCGCTTTTTCTCCTGGAAAATTCGGACTCCCTGCTTTTTCCGCTGTCGGTGATTTTCCACGTTTCGACGGGTGCTTCTCTGCACTACTGCCGCCCGCGCGGCGTCCTCTTCGTCCATTACCCTCCTACACTCCTCGTCGGAGGAACACTCGAAGTGATATCAAATTACTCGTGGGAATTGCTATTTGATGTCTTCCATCAATGCTGATGAATATCAAGCCCGTGATGAGAAATTTTACATCCAATGAAATGTCTACAGGGCACTCTCTGATGATGCGATTCGTAGTTTTGATCTGTGAAGGTCTTATCTCAATATTGAACCCCGAAGTCGCGCCTCCGTTGTTCAAAAACCCCGCTACCACCGCCGCGGCGTGAGAATATGTTTCCCGCTACTTTTTGGTACATGGCAGTTCGGAATAATCCAGGCCAACGCGTAAAATACTTTAGGTGAAGTATTCGAGACGTTCACCAAACCCTACATTCAGTTTTATACGTCTGTCATTCCGATAAGAAATTTGAGCTTTTTCTCGGCGATGTCTTATGTCCATCAGCAGCTATCCGGCACACACACGGCACTAGTTTTTGTTGGTGGCAAGTAGTATTTCGGTTTTATGGTGGGGCATCACTCCTTCCATCCAGATTGCATACGCTTTCTATGGAAATCGTCGCTAGATCGTCTACTTACTCGATTGTCTCGGGGTATTTAGTCGCCTTCAAGTAATTTTTCTACAAATCACGCTCAACTTCATCCATGTCTAAATAAATATTTAATTCTCGGCTCTTAAAATATAAAAAAAAGGTTTTTCAGGACAGCTTAACCCATTCATGTGTTGAGGAAAAGATCGACAGATTTTCAAAATTCCAAATTCTTTTCACACCAAATTGGCAAAACTGTTTTTTTCGGATCACTTTCCATTCTCTTTACATTACTATGCTGAAAAACACACAACAAAAACCACAAATCCGGATTCCAAAAAAAAAAAAAAACTTGAACCAAATTGTGACCCCGATGACCATATTCCATCACCATCGTCAGCAGCAGCGGCACAGTAGTCATAATTCTCTTACTCTTCCCATATCCCAGACGATGGCGGCAGGAAGGCGGGGTAGTCCAGCTCCAGCCTCGGCTTCGGTCAACATAGTAGGTTCCTCGGATCAAACGGGTGGTGGCAGTAGCACCAGCAACTACATGGGAATGTACAGCCCCGGCAGCAGTTCACCGGGCGATCCATCGGGTAATGGCGGCTACATCCCTATGTCGCCGATTACCGACTTTCCACGAGGGTGAGTTTTCGAGTCTTTCAATGTTTTAAATTTGTAATGTTACTGATTTGTTGATTTGTTGCAGCTTGTACACGGGCAGTTCCAGTGCCCATTCGAGGGCTTCGAGCTTGGCGGAAGATACCGTCGACGGTTACGTTCCTATGGCGGCTCGGGCCCACAACGAAGAGTACGTAGACATGGAACCATCGCATGCAAGTTCCAGCAGTCGAACGACGTCAACGACGACGGCAACGCATCCGGCAGGCGGAGCAAGTGGAATGACCGGTGGAGGCAATGGGAACATAAGTTCGGCGGCGTCCAGTTGTAGTATAACGTCGGGGACGCCCTCGACGGATATGCGGTTTTCCGAGTACCATCTGGAGAAGGTAGTAGCTCGGTTTACACCCAGTGAGGATGACGAGATGGATCGGCCGCTGCGAACGTATTCGGTGGGCAGTCGATTGGAGCACAACAAGCGTAAGTTGCGGGTAGATATGTTGAGTTCAGAAGGGGCTTCCAATTCGCGAGCTCGGGCGTTTTCCGTTGGTTCGAGGGCGAAAGTTCCTCGGTCCGAGCTCTACAAGAGTGGTGCTGCTCCGATTACTGCTCCGTTGTTATCGACCGGTAGTTCCGGAAGTATACAGGAGAGTAACAGTAACAGTGGAAGCACGGTAGGGATAAATATGATGGCGGCTGGAGCGAGTGGGATATCGGATAGTGGGTGCAGTAAGAAATCTTCCAGCGCGCCGATGTTGGCACCCAAACAGCACGGATCGGTTGATCATATGGAAGATCTGATGGAGATCGATTACGGCGTACCTTTCCATGCGGAAAGTAGCACGCCACAGAAGGGAGGAGGAATGGAGGATTATATGATAATGACTCCTGGTGGTGTACCTGATCCCAATAGTGGTTATGTTGAGATGAAGCCGGGTCATAATGCTCACTCTTTGAATGCGACGAATGCTGTACAGGAGGAGAGTGACTATTTAGTTATGCTGCCTGGGATGGCACCAGAGCTTAATCTGTCGACGAAAAGCACAAGCTCTCCTATCGATATTAGTTCGCCAAAAAAGTTCAACAGCAGTGCTGGGGGGTTGAGTAAGAGTAACAACAATAACAACAACTACATTGATATGTCGCCGCGAATGAACCAGGGTGCATCCCATCATACGTCTTCCTCGTCGGCGGCACATCGAAAATCACGAGTACCTTCGGAAGATTACCTGAACATCACTCCGCTGATGATGACGAGTAGTGGAGGCTGCGGGGGAGACAGTGGCAATGAGGACAAGATGACGCACGAGGATGATGAGCTGGCCGCACCCAGCAGTGCCCCAGAAGGCTACATGGAAATGTCATGGAACCAGAACAAATCTAGTCTCAAACCGGATAGTGCCAAACCGGCCGCATCCGACGAGTACATCAATATGGATTTCACGCGAAAGGAAATCAATAGGGTAGATTCTAGGTTGAGTTCCCAACCGATCGCCATTCAGCAGAGCTCGAGTGGACGAAACGTCCCGGGGGATGACGCTATGGAACCAAAGATAGGCGGAGCTCCGTCCAATATTCCAAATTATCTTCCACTGCACAGTTCTGCTGCCGGACAGCAACGAGGAGCTCCCCAGATAGGGTTTAGTCCAAAGCAGCACGGCATCCGGGCACGGTGTGACTCACGTGACAGTGGCATCGTAACGCCATCCGGAAGTCAAGCCACCATTTTCCCCTTTAGTCCGGGAAGTCCTATTAAGTCGTTCATGGTGAACAGCAGTAGCGAAGCGAGTGCCGAAGAACGAAAATGTTTCGTCGACGGTACGACCGGATCGTTGCGGATTAGTGAGATCGACGAAGAAAACAGCGAAGAGTCCACAGAGTTCTTGATGATGGATCCTCAACAGAAACCTCAAACGAGCAGCAACGATCAGGAGAGTAACAAACTAGAAGATCTGAGTCATAACTATGCCGAATTGAGCATAGGGCAACAGCAGCAACAAAAACCCGAAACAAGTCATACCAGTTCCTTTAGTAGTAGCAAACGAGCGAATTTAAGCCTAATTCTCACCACCTCAACCAATACTCGAACAACGCCAACAGTGACAACGATGAAGTCCACTGTGGAGTATCCGAATTACGTAAACTGCAGTCCCGTGACAACTCCGGTTACCCCGAAACCCCAAACGCCAATGACCATCGATGATCAGGCGGGAGATTACGCGATCATGAATCCCGCTAGTCAACGCAAACTATCCAGTACCTCACAATCGGAACTATCGACTGTTGAAACAGCAGGTCTTCCACCTCTCACGAGAAAATCCTACCAAATTGGTTTCAAACCGATCACCTCCAGCCAGGACGAAGCCCTGCTGAAAAAATGCGCCGGAGCATCTCCCAAGGCAGCCTTCCATCGGCAATATTCCGAGCGGCGTACCGGTGCGGCCACCGATGCATCCGGTTACGAACTGCTGCAACGTACCTCGCGACCCAACAGTGTTAACAGTGAAAAAATCTCCGGCAGCAAGTGTTCAACATCGGCCGGCTCGACGCGCCCCAACTCCGCGAACAGCGACCGCCTTCCGATCATATCAGCTACCTCATCATCCGCTTCCTCAACGTCGACGCTGTGCGAAAGCAAAAACCACAGCCCGACGGCATCCAGCACCATGATCGCTGCCACGACGGGATCATCGATTACCACAATCCCCAACAATACGGCGTCGTCGTCGTCGACCCGACCGGAATCCGTTAGCTCCCTGACGGATCCACACATCATATCCCGACCACCGTCGGTCAGCTCCGAACGGGAACTCCACTACGCTAGTCTGGACCTGCCACCGTGCAGTTCCAGCAAGATGGAGGTCGATTGCAGCAGCGCCCAGGAACAACCATCACCCGCCGGTCCCCGCAGCACAGGCACAAGCGGCGGTTCCGACTCGCTAAACTCCAGCCCTAGTCCCAACTCCGGATGTACCTCGCAACAACCGACCGCCGGTTCTGCCTTCACATACGCTCAAATCGATTTCGTGCGCACGTTTCCCCAGGGAGCGGCGGCAACGACGACCGCAACCCAACAACCTAGTGCCGGAACCAAAAGTGGTGGTGGTCAGCCTTGAACAAAGTAACACCTAAGAACATTAAGGGGGGGAAAACCAACAGAATACGCTGAATGAAACTGCCAATCCGAAACAACAAAAAAAAGCCGAATATCGGCCCCATCCTTGTTGGTGTTGTTCGTTTGTAAGTTTGAACAACACACAAATTTAAATATGATAAACAGCTTAAGATCGCGAGAATCACTCGCTTTAAGGATCAGAAGAACGGTAGAACGGTGGTGTTAAGAACAAAAAAAAACGTTAAACGTGATCAAGTACACGTGGTTAGGGTTGGGGTTTCGAGATGTGTACATATTTTACAACTGCGTGAGTGAGGCTGTTTTTGAAGGCAAAAAAATGGGTTGGATCGTTAACTCTTAAAGAAGTAGGGCAAGCTCAGCAATCTCAAAAGGAAGTCGTTGTTTTTGTTTTTTTTTAATTAATAGAAAGGTTCTGCAGGCATGTGTCCGAAAAAGTTTACTTTTTATAGTTAAGGAAAAAGTGTAATATATCTGCTAATATATGAATAGTTTATAAATAAATTTAATGGGAAAGTGTGATGAGTTTCGACATTTTGACTCTATTTTCGAGCATTGACTTCAGAAATGGAAGATGTCAATCGAAAAAGAAAGTTAGCTTTTCCAATCTTCTAGACCTTGAGGTTGTCGACTTAGCAAAGGCTTTTCAATAGCTTGAAACTTTTTAACTGTTTTATAGGATGAACTAAATTGTGAAAATTACATGAGTATATCGATTTTGGTGCCTATCTTACTAGTTTTTGACGTTCAGATTTTTTTTTAATAATAAGTTTCGAAAAAATACAATCAACGGTAACTGATGAATTAACGAACCTACACTGTATCAAAAAATTGTCCGTACAGCACGTACCTTGAAGTCCAAACAATCAAAAAGTGCACTTTTTCAGTCAATAAAAATACTACAATAACATCATTTGCTGCAGAAATTAGTCCTTCTTGTAGATCAGTATTAAAAATGTTTATAAATTAAACCTTAAAAATAATCTAATTCATTTTGTATAGAAGGTCCCAAAAACGACGTCAAAAAATTGTCCGTACACTGAGGCCTTTGTCAAATATTAGTCAAGTAAACAGTTTTGTGTCAGTCTGTCAAACGAAGAAACGTGAATTGAATCTCAGCAAAGACAATTTCCAGTGGTCTGAGCGATAAATACGGTAAAATGAACTTTATTTAGCATAAATCAGTAGATTTAAACAATTTGTGGATTAAATTAACAGAAAAATGTCTACTCTTCACAAAAAAAAACCCGTTGACATCCGGAAACTGATTGTTGACCTGAAGAATGACGGTGAAAGCTTGTCCGAAATTCATTTATTTACTTGTCTTCGAATTACGCATAAAATAGTAAAACGGCCATGATCGTCGGTTCAGTATGTCCTTCAGAATTTTAAGAAGACTAACTCACTGGGGACTAATCGTATAAGCTGATGGTTGGTTTGATCGTATTTTCGGGTCAGAACCAAACAATCATATTTATATTCCTGTAGACGCGTAATATGACTGATAAATCTTTTTATTTTTCTCCGTAAATGAATGTCAAGTTTCCGGTGCAATTTGCGCTGAAAGCATACCACACCATTACATGGCCACCACCGTGCTTAACTGTCGGTCACAAATTTTTCGGATCCAATTCAGTATTTGGATTACGCCATACTCTTACATGTCCGTCAGACCCAAAAATTTTAAATTAGCTTTCGTCGGTGAATATGACGTTCTGCCAGAACTCTTCCGGTTCCAGGACATACTTTCGAGCGTATTCCAGCCGCCTTTTCTTTTTTTTAGCAGATATAAACGGCTTCTTCAGAGCAACACGACCTTGGTTTTTTTTTTCACATGAAGTATGTTCCGTACCGTTTGAGGATTAACCTGTATATTTTCAAAATTCTTCAGGCTGTCTGCTAGTTTCGGGGCTCTGATTTTAGGAATCTGACTGATTTCCCTGCTAATGATGCGATGGTGACGATCCGTAAGCTTCAGTTTGCGGCCTCTTCCTGGAGTGGTCTCCAGGGAGTTAGTCTTTTTAAAGTTCTGAAGGACATACTGAACCGACGATCGTGGCCGTTTTACTTACTATACCTGCAATTTCGGACAAGCTTTTACCGTCATCCTTCAGGTCAGCAATCAGTTTCCGGATGTCAACGAGTATTTTTTTGTGAGGAGCAGACATTTTCATGTTAATTTTTGTGGATTTAATTAACAGGAAAATGTCTGCTTTTCACAAAAAATACCCGTTGACATCCGGATACACGAAAATCTACTGATTTATGCTAGATAAAGTTCATTTTACCGTATTTATCACTCAGACCACTGGAAATTGTCTTTGCTGAGATTCAATTCACGTTTCTTCGTTTGACAGACTGACACAAAACTGTTTACTTGACTAATATTTGACAAAGGCCTCAGTGTACGGACAATTTTTTGACGTCGTTTTTGGGACTTTCTATACAAAATGAATTAGATTATTTTTAAGGTTTAATTTATAAACGTTTTTAATACTGATCTACAAAAAGGACTAATTTCTGCAGCGAATGATGTTTTTGTAGTATTTTTATTGACTAAAAAAGTGCACTTTTTGATTGTTTGGACTTCAAGGAACGTGCTGTACGGACAATTTTTTGATACACTGTACATGGAAAACCAAACCTGAATTTGAATGCATTAAGGATTCAGATTTTGCATAAATATTTTCAAGACATCACTGAAGGATGTTTTAAGTATCCCATCCATTGTAAACCCTAACTTGTTTTAAAACTTTGTTAAGAAGTGCGAAACGTTTTGATTCATGCTTCAAACAAATTTGAGATTCCTTTGTTTTTTACATCTAACATTTAAGATATTTACTCCTGAGCCGATGTTCGCGAGTTCAAGCCCAAGAGCAAACATCGAACACAGTTGTACCGGATAAGTTTTTCAATAACGATCCGCCAACTGCACCGTTGATAAAGTCGCGAATGCCATAAAGATGGTAAAACGACTATAATCGAAACAAAAAAAAAAAAATCAGATATTTAGTACAAAATTTGGTAAAAGTCCAATTCAGCAGTTTTTCATTGAAAAAAGCCCGGATTTTGCCCGGATATATTCACTTTATTTGCGAAACTTTACAAAAAAAAAAACAAATTGTTTTTTTATTTATGCATCAAAAAGGCAATTTTTGTGCAAGTTTTATGAAGAAATAATCATAAAAGGTTTACGATTTAAAATATACTGATCGGTTTTGATAAAAAAAAACATTTTTTTAAATTTTTTTTTTATTTGTGTCGAGTAATTCTTGGGTTTTGACTAAATTTGCCAGGATTTTGGTCGACAAATTCGAAATCAAACGCCCGGATTTTGCCAGGTTTTTAGAAAAAAAAATTCATTTGTCCGCCCCGAATACGTGCTGCAAAAATTCTGGCAACCTTAACCTAAATGCATATTTTAACTAAGCATCTGCAACTTAGTCAAAATCAACTTTTGGCAATTCTTGGCACGTCAAAAAATGATATTTTTTTTGTCTTTGTTTTTTCTCTGTGTTTTTGTGTTTACTCTCAGTATTCAACAGAATAGTGATTAAATAAAAAAACATTTTTCTCAAAGCTCAAAGGGTAGTCGATTGCCGAATTCCGCAAGTTAAAATTTTTTTCCTTTTTGCAGAATGAAGGCATTTTTTATTGACTATCTACCAAATACCAATCTTGAAAAAATAAAAAAAAAGATCAAAATATAACATTTAAAAAAAACAGCTCTACAAAATTTCCTTTTTTTGTGCCAAGAGTTTCAAAGCTTATTTTAACTACTTCGGGTGCGCTTAATCCAAATATGCTATTTTTGTTGCTTATAGTTTAGTTTTTAAGATCCGAGAACTCCGAAACTAAGCAAATCCATTTAAAAATTTGTAAATATTCCTGGCAACACTAAAAAACACATCTCATATACTAAAATCAAAGGATTTCAATTATTGTTCAACTTTTTAGAAGACTTCAAGTAATTTTGAGTTTTTAAAAAATGTTACAGAAGTTAATATCCAAGTTTTTCCCTTTCGGACAAATATTAAAATTTCAAGGAAATTTTTACAAAAAAAATCAGTTTTATCCATTTTTCTTAAGCATAAATGGAAACGTTTGGCGGTTCAACAAAGTCGTTAGCTGATTGAAAAATTCTTAAAGATTGAAAGCTTAAAAACATCTTTCAGTGATGTCAGAAATTGATATTTGTTTTAATGAAGAAGTTTTCCAATCGAAGCAATCAGGTTTTCTCAAGAACATTGGCTGTTATGAAGAATCAATAAAATTTTCATTATGTTAGTGCAAGTTCACTCGTGTTGGGAAAAAGTGGTAGAAATTTTGACATTTTGAAAATTTGACCATGCAAAAATGTTTTCAAGATCTTTGGGCGTTGTATTTTTTACAGCACTGTTTCTATTTCAGCCGTATATGATAGAAATATTGCTATTTCTGCATCACAGCATGCGAAAATACAACACGTGTTGTAAAAAACCTAGAAGGCGGCAGATCTTGAAAATGTTTTTGCATGGCTAAATTTTCAAAATGTGTAAAAAGTGACAAAATTTCTACCACTTTTTCCCAACACCAGTGAACTTACTCTTACTAGTTACTAGAATTGGATTAAAATGTTTCGGATTCCCATAAAATCTGATAAAAGTGTCGTATTAAGAGCGCAACGCTTTTTCTTCAAAATCAGTTTGTGCCTTAATTAAAGACACCGAAATGCCAACCATGGAGATGTTTCTCTGGGATTAATTTATAAAACTGTGTGAAAAAATTGGATAGAGTTCAATGACATAAATATTCAAAAAAAAACGACTTCCGGAAGAGTGTCAAAGGATAATAAATATCTGAAAATCATTTGTCGAAAAAAAAATACAATTGTGGCTTTTTGAAATGTTTTGTTGGTTGTTTTTATTTATTATTTGAAAAAAACTTTCAAGAGAAAAGTTGGAATCTTCGAACACTAAACAGAAGATCGGAAAACTCCAACCCGAAACCACTTTGTGCAAAATAG
Source organism: Uranotaenia lowii (assembly GCF_029784155.1). Lineage (NCBI taxonomy): Eukaryota > Metazoa > Arthropoda > Insecta > Diptera > Culicidae > Uranotaenia > Uranotaenia lowii. The sequence continues at coordinate 193,059,315 of NC_073692.1, read as the reverse complement.
AGGCATATTTGAGCCTTCCCATGTTTTGAAGGGTTAGTGTCAACAGTGCCCTATTCAAGGGGCTTGTATATTACTAACGAACCCAGAAAACAACACACAAACTCTTGCATACACGAAGAAAGTTGCGAAGAAGATATCGAGAAGGCGAACTTTCCCAATTTGAAGAAAGCGTTCTAAGGAAAGATGAAAGAAGGCAAACACAAATGTTGAAACAAAAGAAAAATATTCCAAAAATAGATTAGTTAAAAGCAAAAAGCGCAAAACAAACCCCACTAACAGTTAGAAAAGCGAGAGCGTGAACGAGAGAAAAAAAAACCAGAAGAATCGAAGGGAATGGTTAAGAAAAATAATTAGTGAAAAAAAACAAAAAAAAACCCTTTGAGAGACCTAAATAAGATAGAAAAGAGAATAACAAAAGTAAATGAAATGCCAAAATAAGCTCTACTTTATCGTATGTGTTAGTTCTGTTTTCCTACTATTATGTTTTTGATTTTGTTTTCCGTTAATAATTTTCCGTGTAAGGATTTACTACGCGATTTACTCGGAAGAGACAAATAAACTACCTACTAGTGAAAAGAGAAAGAGAGGGAGAAGCGTTAAGTGGATACTATTACACACAAAAAACATTCAACACAAACACACACAGAAGAGAAAAAACCACAAAAAAAAAACACAGACCCTTCCTAGCGAGTAAGTAAATTAATTCGAGGGTTAGCCAGTTAAGGTGTATGATTGCTAAGCTAAGCTATACTGTATAGGAATAATAGGAACCCGGGGGAGAAAAACCAGAAAAAGATAATGAAACAAAACAGAATCGTGCGTGGTGAGAACTTTATTTTTATTAAGAAAAAAAAAGAAAAATTAACTTTTTAGCTCCTAAGAGCAGTTTTAGAGTTTAGGCGAGGTAAAGCGCGCATAACTTATCTATATACAGAGGAAAACTAAAGATAAAAGTAGAGGAAGAGAAAAAAAAAACTAGAGTTGAAAACCAATTTATGTTCAAGCGCAACAGATTGGTGAACCAGATAAAAAAATCTTTATACTGAAACGAATGAAAAGAGATAAAGTGTAGTGCATAGAAAAGTAGAGGTAGAGGTTTGAAAGAGGAACAAGCTAAATAAAAAGGCGAGCAACTGAGAACGACGAGAGACAGAAAAAGAGTGTGAAAAAAGGTGTAAAACAAAGTAAAAAGAAAGCATTAAAGAAATCAGAATCCTCTTGCAACACTATTCATATTATTCGTTATTACATATACAAAACCGCAAACAACCAAAACAGAACAGGCAGTAAGACAGAGAGAAAAAAAAAACAAACAAACAAACACAGAGAAACCCCTAAATTGAACCCGTTGGATGGGAATTTAGTTGAACTCAAAACCTGAAAGGAATTTATAGAAAAAAAACCAGAAACAATAGAAAAGATGAACAGAAGGTGTGGCAAAATAGCGCGGGTGGATAGAGAGCAATTTTTTTTCTTTATTTTTTTAACGATTGAGGAAATCCTCATCGACGGATAACAGCTTGTTTGGCAGAATCTATTGATGTTACCGATAAGAATGGTCACTGTTTTACTTTATTTTTTTTTGTGTGTATGAATTTGAAGACTATACTTTTCAGGGCCGTAGGAAGAATCGACTCATGGGGGGGGTTTTGGTGACATATTTCTACCTATGATTTTTTGCTAAAAAACGCACGAAAAATTCGCATTAAATCGTAACTTTAGAAAAGTGGTCCTTAGCCTAAACAGTGAGCTGAATTTTTAAATTGCACCATAGAATAAGTTCTTTTTAGAGTAGCCTTGAATTTCTTTTAAAAAAACTTATTCTTTACTCAAATCAAACAAGCCCAATCTTGCAAACTCTTTTGCAAATTCTAAGATTCTAACTTTTGATGAAAATTAATCAAATTTGAAAAAAAAAACAGTAAGAGATTAAAAATTTTCGGGTCAAACATTCATGATGCAAACTTGAACTAAATTTATGATTTTGATATGAAATTTGGCTTTAAAAACACCGCAATACTTATAATATTAAACAAAACTTCGAGAAAATATAAAATTTTGAGCAGATTTTTTGGGTGAAGGTCAGGTTTCTTTAACAGCAAATATTTTTCATAAAGAATCAATTCTATAATGAAAATCTTGTGGATGATTTTTTTAAATATAATTTTAATATTTTGCATAAATCAAAATAAGAACATTAACTCAAATTCTACTTTATATTTGTGATTTTCAGCTGAATTGTGTGTCCAACTAATTTTGATAAAGTATTTGCAATCTGGTAATTGAATTGACAAGCTTATGTTCTTTTGAATTACTCAACAATTCTATATTGATTGAAAAACTCATTCACAAGCTATACCTATTGTAAATTTTCAATCTGAATTCTGAACCTGGATTCGAAAATTGAACTTTGAATCTGTTACCGAATTTCTTAACGATTTTTTTAAATGTATTAAAATACTTTTTCCGTTTCTTTATTCCAGATAAGAATTTTTTAAGGCAAGTTTGGAGTCATCATTAATGAATCTATTATTTAAATTCTGTAGTGATGGTTTAATATTATTTCATTATTTCAATTATTTATTTTTAATCTATTTTGTGAATCTAAATTAAAATGGGAATTTCAAACGTTGAATCCGAGTTTTCCATTTTGGATCGTCACTTAGAAGATTTAAATGTTTAAATTTTGTGTTAGAATAAAGCTTAAGAACTTCGAATTTCAATATAAAGCAAAATATTCATTTTGTCATACTCGTAAAACTATTATCAAAACATTGAAAATGCATATGATATTCGAAAAACATGATTAAAATTTGATACGAAATGCAAAACCGAATTTTAACCAGGATTTTAAAGCAACTTTTCATTCCTAATTTCTAATGATTATACGAATGGAAAAAATCAAGAATCCTAAACTTGATACAGAATCAGAAATACGAAAATATGTAGAAATACAATTTTGGTTATGAGAATATGGAACTAGAACTTTCAAAATTGGTTTAATTTCAAATTTAATATTCAGACCTGAGTTTCAATGATAAGGTTGCCAGATTGCCTGATTAATCGAGTTTGCCCGGATATGTAAAACAAAATTAAGGGAAAAGTTCGGTTCAATCTGGTTGCCTGGATGTCATTGGAAAGCCCGGATTTTGCCGGGTTTATTCTCATCCCCATTCTTAAATCAAACTTTAAAAAACAAATTGTGTGGCAAATTAAAAAAAAATAATCATGAAATGTTCAATCAAGTTATTTTTTATTGATTTTGATGAGTAATTCCTAGGTTTTGACCAAAATTGTCTGGATATTGTCCGGATTTTGGTCGACAGTTTTGAAATCAAATACCCTGATTTTGCCTGTTTTTTTTTTAAATTAAACAGCCCAGATTTGTCTATTCATTCTATGAAGAAGTGAGCAAATTTTGAAAAACAGTATCAGAATTTTGAACTTGGGATGGGTTTTTGAGGTTTTGGCATTAGTTTTTAATCTAGATTTTTATTTTTGAATAACTATCATAATTTGAATATGAATTTAAAATTTTGAGTGTAGAGTAGAATACCTCGCTTGCTTTTTTCGACCCTCATGGGGGGGGTTTAACCCCCAAAACCCCCCCCGTTCCTACGGCCATGATACTTTTTATGTGGAAAATGCTACAATGCTACAAGGTTTAGGTAAAACCAACATAGCGAATGTTCATAATAATCAAAAATTATTTTGAATTTAACCAGGAGCACTTAAAGTTGATATTTGGCTGAGTAATGAACACTTAAGATCCAACAAAGCAGTTTACTTTGAGTGCCTGGATTTGACCTCAAAACGAACTTCAGTTGTCAAAAAAAAAAAAGAATTTCAAACAATTATGTGATTTTTATCACCTCATGTGCTCCGTCTGGCTGTGCATCCAATTTTGAAACGACGTTTCTTTGACCGTTCGACAACTGTCCAAGGCTGATGATCCTGCAACGCCATTTGCTCGCCCTGGATCGCTTGCCGCCTTCCAACCTCGGTTGGATGACCATCGACATCGGTACAACTTTCAGGAACTTGTTTGGGATTACCTAATAGCAGCAGAAAGAGCTCTAGGGAAACATACCCTATTATGCGCCACCTAAGCGAATCGCTGATTTTCTATGCATTCCACATACAAATTGTGTTAAAAATGCGTGAAATCGTTGAAGAAAATTGTTTTCTGCAAATGCCTATGATTTTTATTACTCAAATTGCTATAGTTGCTTCAAAACTTGATTTTTAAAAACCATATTCAAAGCCACAAAACAAAACTGTGTTGAAAATACGCGCCGCTGTGTATTCAATACGCGCCTAGAAGCCGAACACACCCGAGAGCAGCCGAAGACCAAAACACACCAATACTTACAGACACTTTGAATGAAAAGATAATCAAAATAGACTAATCAAAATTTTAAAAAAAAAATAAAAGAAGATTCTTGGGGCTGAATTCTCGCTCAGAATATGGTTTTAGACTATTTGTTGATTTTCAATGAAAATTGGCCTTTTTGAAAAATTTATGCTATTTTCAGCCTACTACGATTGGCGCGTTATAACGAGCGCATGGTCCGTGATAGAACATACCCATAAAAAGCATACCTTAGCGAGTTCAATCTGATTTTTTAGCATAAAATCATAGTTTAGGTTCTACTCTATCGATGTGTCAGAAAATATTGTCTTATTCGTTTTTCTCTGCTTGGTGACACCTTATTGAAAGTGTTTTAAAATTTAGATCGAAATGAAGAAAAACCTAAATTATGAAATTATCACGACACAGGGGCATTTTATGGAAAAATTCATCCTTGCCATGACCAATCACAGCATTTAAAACAAATTGGTAATATTTTGCAAGCTTGAAATGTCACAGATTCTTCAAAACAAGGGTGGCGCGTATTAGCCACATGGGGCGTTATATGAACTTTTCCCCTATGTAGAAGAAAATCAGAAAACCAACCTGGTCTCCTGCATTCCCGACCACTAGACCTGGGAACTACCACGTTAGATTCGTTCCTACCTTTTTGTGGTGGGAGTGCGGTTGCGCCTTCCTCGTCGCTGTCGTCTTCTTCCTCATCTTCTCCTGCAGTGCTACTGCCGCCGGATCCTCGATTATCCTCTTCTGCTTCTTCTTTTACGATCTCATGTTCCCCTTTTTGCTCGGAAAACGGTGGTATTATCTCCGGAATAACTATTCTCTCGTCTGCACTTGGGGCCTTGCATAAACGACTCATCCGCCTTTCGCCTTAGCAACACCGATTGTGCTGCCGTCCTTTCTCAGAATTGCACGGTCAGGTTTGAACTCCTCGTGTACACCCGCTTTCAGTAGTCTCGCCAACGACAGCACATTTCCGAACGACAGCGTGTACTGATTACTCCCAACGGCCGACAAGCCTTTCACGGTACCTTTCTTCGTTGCTATCAGCACCTTACCAACCTTTGCGCTATCGATGTGAAGTCGCTCACGTACGAACCCGAATCGAGAACCCACTCGATTTCGTCTTGATTGCTGGACACCTTCCCACCAGAAACAAGTCCATACTCCTTGTTGAATGAAGTTTTCGCAACCTGCGCCTCGTTCGCTCGACTCACCTCGGGACAAGCATGCTTCTTAAGCCCGGCCTTCCCACAATTGTAGCAATTTCCGGGAACCTTTTCCTGACTTCCTACGTCCTTTTCCAGATTCGGCCGCAAACGCCACCTCGTCCGAACCGTTGAAACACCCGGTTCGAATTCTCTTCCAGAACGCTTCCTCTCCTCTGCTAAAAGGCGTGCTTTTACGGTATCAAGCCTTATTTGTTGATCGTCCAAATTTTCCATCGCCGTAGTTACGATGTCGTAGCTGGGTGGCAACGATAAGAAAAGCTGACTCACCATGTCAAGCTCAGTCACCGTGACACCGGCATCCTTCAGCTGTCTCATCAGCTCATCGAACCGACGAAAATGATCCGCTAGCAACGTACCTTCTTCCATTTGCAGCATAGCCAAGGACCGCCGAATGTACGTCTGGGAGGCAAAACCTTTTTTAGCGAAGGTACTTGCCAACGACATCCACATCTCTTTGGCCGTCTCCTTGTCGCGCACGTACTCTAAATGGCTATCCGCAATAAACGCCACCAGTTATTACAGGATAGCTTATGATACTAGGCTGGTTGCTTTTATACCCTAATCGTTGTTATTTAGTATTGCCATAGCAACCACAACGTCTAGGATACTTATATACTACGTACACAGCAACTTGAGTTGCCATGAACCTTAAATACAAATAGCTGTAAATCGCTGACTGCTATGATTTCCAACACTTTCTTAATTTTTTCTTTATTGGAGGGGAAAAGGCCCATATGAAATAGAGTAGATCCGTCTCACATGCTCGTAAAAACCCTCATCATTTGCATCAACAGATTACAATTCAAATCTAAATGATACATCGAGTACTTGAATTTATCACTCAGAGATAGAAGCCTTCAGAGGATCGACACTTGGGTGAGAGGATCCACAGGTCTTTGCTCGAACATACGCCCATATGAAATAATGGAGGGGTCCTCCAGCCAAAATTTCATATTCTCCTACAGGCAGGTTTGTGACCGTTTCGAGGTATGGCATGGGCTCTATTTTGTGGGAAATATAACATTTTCTGGTTCACAGAAGTTTGCCCGAATAAACGGAAAAATCAATATATCCAAGTAGACTTCAGTATTAACTTTTACTCCAGCTTTTATGAAAACAAGAGGCATCCTTAACACGTTCGTCGCCACGCTCATTTTGGTAGTTTTGCTAGCCGGGCCCAAAGAAATTTTCAGAGAGAGAAAGCAAAGAGGGAGAACTCCCATATTTGAAACGTGTGGCGAAGCTGAGCGGTAAACCCAAGTAAGAGAGCGTCACCTGCTTTTTGATGTGACGGGGCCCCCCAGGAAATACACCCGTCTGCCGAATATGGGTGACGTGGCGACGAACGTGTTAATCCATTCGAAGCAACTGCTCCAAATACTATAACTCCGGTGAGAATCTTGGTTATAAACTTCAATCGCACATTCTCTGGAACATCCCTAGCCTTCATGGGTGAAATATACCAATCCATGCGTGAAATTGACACAGGATCAATCGCAAAAAATTTCTCGTCACGACGATCGGCTTCTTCAACTTAGACTGCAATCGCTTCGAGCACTCAAGACGCAGTGCTTTTATTCGTTCCGTTATCAAATGGCGCTTTGCTCTTGCCTTTGATGATACATTCAAGTCATTTCTGACCAACCGTTCCATGGAAGAATTCGGGCCTCTGGATTGATCTTACTGAATTCCGAATTACCTTGGTCTTGACCAATAAGATTATTCTATCTATGCGTACAGACCGTGGCTTTCCTCTACCCGGCTTCCGTGGACATCTTCCATGAAGGGGAGAATTTTTGACGCGGTGAACAGTCGCTAGATGGCATGCTACAGCCGCCGCAATTTGCTTGGAAGATTTTCGGGCGCGAAGCAAACTGGACACTATCTCCTTTCTGTGCATCTTACCGATTACCGTATACAGATACAGTACCAATGAGGTACACTTTTACTATCTACTTACTTGCTTAATGTTCCCGCGCCGATCCTCCGGTGCATAGAGCCGTGGTAAAAGACCTTCACTGTTGACGATCCGGAGCCAGCGTCTTCACTTCGTCCCAGTCAAGACTCTCGTCGACAGTTCGTATTTCGGCGGATAGGCTTCGCCGCCACGAGTTTCTGGGTCTGCCTTTTCTTCGATGCCCTTCTGGATCAATGTGGTGGAAAGAGAGGTGATGAGAAAGAAACGTTGCAAAAGTAGAAGTAAAGTTTTTTCTTCGTAAACATAGTTACCATGACAGAAGTGACGTCACTACCGACCATTTTCGCGACGCATTTTGCCTAGGATAAATTAAGCTCCCTGACAACGCCGCGTCGCGACGCAGGGCTTGTTTATGTTTATTTTTCTTTTTTTTTCTCTGACGTGCAATAGTGTGCGTTCCTTTGCGCCACCTTAGTAAAAGTGTACCTCATTGCTTCTGGATTCCATTCAAGCGCCTTTGCAAATCATTTTTACTAAGAGCAAGTTCACTGGTGTCTGAAAAAGTGGTAGAAATTTTGACACTTGTAGCCAGTGCTGCAAATTTTCAGTGTCATTGAGAAATTATCAGCTGACTTTATTGCAGTGTAGAGTTCTAGAGTTTGTTTTGATCAGGTCGTATGGCCACTAAACACGTTTTGAGAAAATCGATGTTTAAGTTTCGAATCATATTTTCAATTTTCATTTTTTTATTGCTGGACAAATCTGTCTGCAAATTAGAAAGTAAACGTAAAACTGGCTGCAGAACATGCTGGTGTACTTGAAACTGGTGTAAATTGAATTATTTTAATAAAGGTGTACTTACGACTTAATGCATTTCTCGTATGGCGTAAACGTCTTTTAGGCAATCGATAAGATGGATCGCATAAACTGATTTGATAAGCCCAAATTTTCCATAGTTCTTTCGGAGTTGATTAAAAAATGGATAAACCAATAATCTCATCCAATAAATCCACGCAAATCTTCATCCGACGAAATCTGGAATTACTGCGCGGCGGAACTGAAATTATCAGCAACTTTCGCAGTCACTGATTGAATGCTGCAGTCACTGATCAAATACAGTGAGTGACAGAAATGCCTAAGCGAAAGACGCTTTCATAGAAGTCGAGTGAAACAGGTTAGTTCGGGTTTACGAGTGAGCTTTCTACTGACTGATAGACACACTCACACAGCTTCCTGTAGGCACGAGGATGACCGAGCCGATCAGAAGCTTTTATATTTGTTGACTTTTCTATTCCGTTCATTTCAGTTAAAGCTTTTTACACTGATAGAAAATCACAGTCAGTATCATTTGTGCTTTAAGAAAATTTGCAGCACTGCTTGTAGCACATTTTAAAAATTTTACCATGCAAAACTGTTTTCGAGATCTTTGGGCGTTGTATTTTTTACAGCACTGATTCTATGTCAGTCGTATGTGATAGAATTATTGCTATTTTTTAATCACAGCATGCGAAAATACAACACGTGTTGTAGAAAAACTTGGAGGCCACAGATCTTGAAAATGTTTTTGCATGGCAAAATTTTCAAAGTGTGCTGAAAGTATCAAAATTTCTACCACTTTTTCCCAGCACCAGTGAACTTGCTCTAAGGTGGTGCAAAAGAACGCATACTACTGCACGTCGGAGAGAAAAAAAAAATATAAGCATAAACAAAGCCTGTGTCGCGACGCGTCGTTGTCAGGGAGCTTGGTTTATCCTAGGCATGGCATGGTAACTATGTTTACGAAAAAAAACTTTACTACTTCCCTCGCAACGTTTCTCATCACCTCTCTTTCCATAACGTTGATACTGCAAGATAGGTAGATGAAAGGTATAACAAGAATGATTTGAATAACTTTTGTTGTTTGAATTTTACTTCCGGCCTGTCAAATTCTTCAATTTATTATTGTCAGAATTCTCAATATCGGAATCAAAAATATATTTTTTCAAACCCTTCAGGTCCCCAGTGTTTTTTTTTCCTTAATGACCTGTTTGTAAAAATTGGTATAAACGATCGAATTTCGTATGCGATTTTCATTTCTTTTTCTCCTAAGAGCGATGAGAATAGCTAAACTATGCCCTTGTATTCACTGAGCAATTTATTTCACCGATCACACGTAGCGCTGATGAGGGGTTTTCGGAGTCACACACCTACAGTGCTCTGTCTAGTTGAAGAGTAATCATTCGTTAGAAACAAAAATATCTCTCAGTTCTCTAAGCAGCAAATGATGAAATCCTCTTTAACACGTTCGTCGCCACGCTCATTTTAGCCCAAAGAATTTCTAGGAGCGACAAAATAAAGAATGAGACTCCAAGCTTTGCAACGTGTGCATAAACTGAGCGGCTAACATGAGTAAGAGAACGTCACACGTTTTTTATGTAACGGGGCCTCCCTGGAAATGCACCCGTCACACGAATATGGGTCCCATGGCGACGAACTGTTAAAAATGGACTCACAATTATTCGGAGTGAAAAAGTTCACTGTCTCCTTTTGGTCAAGATGAGAAAAATAAAGCCTGCTGTAAACTTTGAACATAAAAAATCTCGAAATCAAGTTTGTGGCGTTCAGTTTGGTCTGTTCGAATCTCGACCATGTATGAAAACCACAAACTTCGTTACCAAAGTCAATCGGACGAAAGTTGTTTGGCCACTTTGGGAATTATTTTGAAACAGTGACACAAATCAGTAACATCCAATAACGAATCTGCTTTTGTTAACTTATAGTACACTCATGAAAAAGGGCAACACTTCTATTCTATCTGAAGAATTCCTCGCATAATAATTAGAAACCCAAAAACGTGAGTGCTTCAAATTTCTATGAATCAATGTTTTCATTCTCTTACATCTAATAAATTGATTGCCTCCCCATTTGCTCGATTACCAGTTTAAAAAAAGTTTACGAAGAAAAAATAACTGATAACAAAAACGAAAAACATAACCACTAGTTTAAAGATACAACGTCGTCCTGATTTGAATGCAACTTTTTACATACTACCTACACTCAGTGTTCTGAATATCACTCATTTTCAATGAATGTTTCTGATTGCACTTCGCAGCTGAACGTACAGCGGTCGGGTTTCGTTATTGATTGCTACTGGACCTACCCGATCATCGATCGTTCAATTCATCGCTAAAATACAGATCACCTCGCACGATGCTTGCTGTCAAAACAGTGCAGCACCATCATCAAATTGGAATATCACCAATGCGCAATGCATATGGCGAATCTTGTTGGTCTTCGATCAGGAGTGAATGGATCAGGCAGTGAGTGAATGATACATGAAGCCGATCATTAGCGTATTTTGTTTGATTTGATATAAAGCAAATTAATAAATTTATTTGTTGTTATAACGTTTTTTAACATCAGTATGATCAAAATCAAATTGCAGTTGTGTTTGTGAGGGAAAGATGTTCACTTTCGCCGTGTTTTTCAATTTTTACAAGTTCTCTTATTAAAATCTCGTACGTCACGTTAAAACTACTGAGAATTTATGGTGTCCCGCACAACTGTTTGATTTTTCGCGTCCTGCAAAAAATAATTTTGAATTTCATATAATTCAGGCAGATACTGAGTGAGCTACATTCAGAATGGATCAGTTTGTATCTCACTCATCTCCGATATGCGATGTTTGCTGAACCGATGATTCTGAATGATGCGACTCGGTTTGCATAGCTGATAGGAGCGCTGATCGAGATTGCATACCAGCCAGGCGAAGCAGTAGCGAGAGGCGCTATCCCATTATACAATCGGAATGTTTCCAACAGGAAACGCATCCTGAGTGTTTGTTTTGATTGATTTTCGGACCATTGCCTACACTGTTCTAATTTCCAACGAATTTCATTGTTGTCTATAAGATTGAAATGGAGCGAAATTCAAACGGGAACCACCAATTAAAATTATGCAGAAGAAAAAAAACTAAAAACTAATTTCTGAAACAGTCCCCTTCCTATACTATCGGTTTAAAGTTTGAATTGAAAAGAATAACTTCAGGCATAATTATTCGAAACAATCCAAACAAGCTTTCTAGTTTAGATCGTTTAAGAAAAACTTTGTCTGGATTAAACAAAAAAAAGCAAAGGAACTGGTAAAATTTCTCCTAAACAAAATCTTTCCCTCCCGCACGATTTGGATACTTTTCGCCACTGGGAAAAGTTAATCTTAAGTCAAGTCCTTCCCCTTTTTGCACCCCTTTTTTGAAATATTAGTTTTGCTTTTGAATATTCTGTTTTTGAATCATTTTCAATCATTCATCTCTTTTATACGTTTGAAGTTGTTATTTTTTTATATCGTTCTATTTTTATGTCTGTTAACCTAAACATTTTTATCAGTGGTTTTCATTTTTTTTCTCATACTTATGTGCTCAAAATGTTGATTTTTATTATGTTTAATTTTTCAGTTATTCATTATGTTCAAGTTCTATAAAAAAAACTACGTTTAACTATTTTGACATTTATTTTAATATTTCAATCCGTAGTTTTTGAGAATTAAATGTTCACATTTATGAGGGTTTTGTTCTATCTGGGTTTATACCACTGATAAGTTTACTGCCGTAGGACACAACAAATCCCTCATGAATGTCACATTTTATTCGTTCAACAAAGATTAAATGAAAACTTTTTCATCCTAATTAAAATGACACAGAAGGGAAACATTGAAATCGGAATTCGCCTCTTTTATAAGTTAAATAAATTGTTAAATATTGTTGAATAAATTAAAAAGAATAATCTTAGTATTTTTCTTTATTATACATACCTACTAAAAAACTGAAATAACATAAATTGGAATTCTTAATAATTCCTTATTCGTTATTAGTGTTAAAAATGTGTAACTGATAAATATTAAATTTGTGCCCTAAACATAAACAAAACTTCAACTGTGTCATTTTAATAACTTTTTTTTTGAAATTTACATCCAGTTCCTGCAATTTTATTTACCCACATCGTTTCTCTTTTGCTCAAAACGTATTTTTGAAGAAACTCCAAAGTGTTCACCATTCATTTCCAATAATGTTACCATCGAAAGTTTATTGATTTCCAGCTACGTTTGTTGGAAAAAAATTTCCTCTCAACAATCCAAACACAAGAGAAAAAAATCACAAATTAAACGAAAACTAAATCAAACAACCTCACTAAAACAATTCCTTTCCAGACATAAGAGAAAAAAATCAAGGAAACAAAACGTGTATCATCTAAAGATGTTGAAACTTCACAAAAAAAAAAACAAAATTAAGAAAAAAAAATCTAGCATAATTGTACTTGTATACTATTACACATAATTTTTGCTTTGAGTTGATAACTAAAAAAAGAATAAAATTACTCCTTTTCTAGAACCATTCATTTTTAAGTTTCGAGGTAACCTCTCCTCCCAAGATAGGAAAAAAAAGAAACACACGTTGTAAAGGCTAAACCGATGAAGCAAACATCGCAAAAAAGGATCATCAAGCATCATCATTTTGTTCATAATAACACTAAATCTACTAACATACCCCTCAAAATTTCAAAAAAGGAAAAAAAACATTTCGAAACAAAACAAAATTAAAAAATAAAGAACATTTTCGAAAAAAAACCAAACACAAAAATTGTCGCGGAGCAGAAAATTTGGAAATCATAAGAGACAGTAGATTAATTTTAGGCAAATTTTTGGTACATATTTGGATAACAGCAAGATTTCCCATAGAGAGAAACGAAAAAAAAACACACATTTAGAAAAAAATCTTTAAGAAAAAAAGATCTATTATTTAAACGTCATATGTTTGTGTGTCAATCGTCATTGACAAAAAAAAAATGAAAAGAATAAACAAAACAAAACTAGAACGAGAACAGAATAACAGAAGTAATTTGTAAGAGCCTGTCTTGATTATATATGTAAGAGATATTGCACAGAAAGAAGGGAAGAAAGAGAGAGTTGAAAAATCAGAAAACGTAATTGTAATAAATTTTTGTTTTGCGTTTCAGTTGCAAGAAATAACTACTAACTTTAAAGAAAACTGAGTGCGGAGCAGATAAATAAAACGAAAAACAAACATTTTATTTATTCATCTATTCAGAGAGAGAGAAATAAGAAATAGTCGCCACAAGAGGAAATAATCCCTATAATGTTGAAAAAGGTCTCCGATCGAACTCACGAGAGTTGGAACCGAAAAGAGGCGTTTTTCTTAAGCATACAGGATAACTACTGGGTTTGTTAAGAAGAAAAAAAAATACATAGAAACTACAAGAAAAAAAAAACAAAAAACTCTGTTTCAAGAGAAAATAACAAAGCAAAAAACGAGACAGACAGAAAAAAACTACTCCCCAGCTAGCAGCAAACAGGCAGAACAGGAGAAGGAAATAGACCTATCGAAAAAATAGAACAGTAAATTGAAAGTAACAACAAACCAGATTAAAATGAAAATCATAGAAAAAAAAAAACAAACAAAAAACAACAAGAAGAGAATTAAACCGGAAACACTGTGTTCAATTTACGACTCTGAATTCATACATTGATATTGATCAGCTTTACTTTTTATTGTAACAAAACATGATAATGAAGAAAATAAACGAAAATGCAAAATATATTATAGAAAAAAAAAATTGAGGTCCCCACTTGTGTACATTTTACTGTTGATGACAACCATTAATTTTTGTTTTGAAAAACGAAATAAAAACAACTGTTTTAAAATGCGTATTCCTTTTTCACGTCAGTGTTGTTTTTACGATATTTTTTTTTGTTCTTATGTTGGCCGCAGAAGCTTTTTTAACACTCAATGGTTCAACTTAAAAAATTTGAGTTTTAAAAATCGGTTCATTGGGAGATGAAATTGTTAGAGTAACCAAGTTAGCCTTGATCACTAACGAAGAATGTTATGTTAGGAAAATAAAACTTTAGTTGCTACCAGACTACCAAACACATCAGACGTCTTTTAATTACTGCGTTCATCAGGTTAGGCGCCCAGCCTCTGACCTGTGAGTTCTGGTAAAACGATGGAAAGCGAAGATTCCAAGAAGTGGCTTTTCGATGGGACCAACATCGACAATTGGTTGTTCCGGATGCAAATCCTATTGGAAGAGAAGGGTCTCATGGACTGCGTGGAACGTTGCGCAAGTGAGGAACCGTATGCAAGGGATTTGGCCACGGACACACCGGAAGTACGGACTGTGAAGGCCGCGAAGCGTGCTGAAAGGTTGCAGCGAGATCGTCCATGCAAATTGGTGATTGTTCATCGGATTGCCGAAAGCCAGCTTGAGTACGTGAAGGACAAGCGTTCAGCAAAAGATATGTGGCACACCCCGAAGAACACGTTCCAACGGAAAGGTTTCTGCAGCCAAATTTTTCTCCGTCGGAAACTGCTGACGATGAAGCTACATGAAGACGTTGAGATCCAAAGCCACTTACCGAAATTCGACAAAGTTTTGCGAGATTTGAAGGCGAGTGGAGCAAAAATCGACGAACAAAATGCAATTTGTTATTTGCTGCTGACTCTCCCTCCATCCTACGACGCATTGGTGACCGCCCTGGATACTGTGGAACCCGCAAGGCTTAACCTAGGATTCGTTAGAACACGCTTATTGGACGAGGAGACTAGGCGTGTCAACAAGAACATGGGCGAAGCATCTGGAGGAACCGTGTCGGCATTTGTAAGCAAAAAGTTCACCTTCAAATGCTACAACTGTGGTCAGTCAGGACACAAACGGGCTGACTGTAAGGACAAACCTGTGGACTGGAAAGAGCGTTCAATTTTCAAGAAAGACGCTAGTCGGATGCAGAGAGGCAAAGCTTACGTTGGTGTGGAAACGGATATTACTTTTCTGGCAGCGAGTGGCGAAGAAGAGCTACTTGTCAAGAAAGCGGAAGCAGAATCGAAAATCGACTGGTATGTAGACTCGGGAGCGACGAACCATATGTTAAACTCCGAGGCCTATTTTGAAGAACTGCACAAGTTATCGGAACCGATTCGAATCATCTTTGCCAAAAGCGGTCAGTGCATGGAAGCGGATTATGCTGGTACTGTGCGAGCGGAAACCGTCGTCAACAAAAAACGGTACAGAGCTGTTCTGGAAGAGGTTTTGTACGTTCCGAAACTCAGTTGCAATTTATTTTCTGTGCGACGAGTTAAGCAAGAAGGATTCAAGGTGACGTTTTTCAATGGCAAGGTCGAAATCGAAATCGAGAACGGGAATTTGTTTGCTACCGGAGGGCGAGGTCGATCGTTGTACAACCTGGACATCTACATGCCGCAACCGAATTCGAATGCAATGTTGGCCAAAGCAGACAATATTGGCTTGTGGCATCGACGATTTGGGCATCTTGGTGTTGCGAATCTACAGAAGCTGTGGTCCAACGAGATGGTCATTTCGAAGGAGACGATATCCAAAGCGAAACTGGACACCGTTTGTGAAGCTTGCGTTGCTGGAAAATTTTCACGATTACCGTTTGCCAAGGTTGAAGAACCGAAATCTAGAAGACCGTTGGAGTTGGTTCATACGGACGTATGTGGGCCTTTCAACCCACGTACATGGAACCGAAAACGTTATTTTGTGTCGTTTGAGGATGATTTCACACACTTCACGGTGGTTTACCTGTTGGAAGCGAAGGACGAGGTTTTCGAAAAATTCCTGGAGTACCGAGCGAAAGTGACTGCCTATTTTGGATCGAAAATTGCCAGGTTGAGGTGCGACAATGGCGGTGAGTACGCTAGCCACAAGTTTCAGAAGATGTGTTGTCAAGAAGGCATCTCAATCGAATTCACCGTTACCTACACCTTACAACAAAACGGTGTAGCAGAACGGATGAATAGGACGCTGCTGGATAAATCGAGGTCGCTGATTTTTGACTCTGGATTGCCGAAAATGATGTGGGGTGAAGCTGTGCTGACCGCGGCCTTCCTTGGAAACCGAAGTCCGACGTCAGCACTACGAGAAATGAAAACGTCCTACGAAATGGGGTACCAAAGGAAGCCGAATGTGGACAACTTGAAGGTCTTTGGTTGTACTGCATATACTCATGTTCCCAAGCGACATCGAGATAAGCTTGATCCGAGGGTCGAGAAGAATGTGATGATCGGTTACGCCACTAACGGTTATCACATTTGGAACACGACGAAAAAGAAGCTCTTTGTTTCAAGAGATGTAATGTTCGATGAGAAGCCGAGGTCTAGAGCATGGATGAATCCGGAAGAGGAAATCACATAACCCGTGACGGAGGTACCGTTGCCAACTGAATTGGAAGAACCTGCTGATGAGAAGGTGGATCCTGAAAATAATTTTGTTGATACGTTGGTCGAAGAAGATGAACTGGATCCTCAGCCAAATGCAGCGGTGACAGCAGAAAGGCCGAAACGTAAAACGTGTGCTCCGAAGAAGTTCCAGGATTACCAGGTGTCGTGCCATGCTGAAGCGTTGGTTGAATATGCACTGAATGCTGAAAGTTTTGTAGAAGATTTGCCGAAAACTATCGAGGGCCTGAAACAACGTGATGACTGGAAATTTTGGAAAACGGCAATCGAGAGCGAATTAGAATCTTTACGGCGGAATGAAACTTGGGAATTGGTGCCAAGGCCGCAGAACAGAAATATTATCGACAGCAAATGGGTTTTCTGCGTGAAGCGAGATGCAAACGGTGACGTGGAACGTTACAAGGCCCGACTAGTTGCGAGAGGTTATTCGCAGCGTAAGGACCTGGATTACAACGAGACGTTTGCCCCTGTTGCTAAAGTTACGACGGTGAGAATATTGTTAGCAATTGCGACACAACGGAACTACTTCATTCATCAAATGGACGTCAAGACGGCGTTCTTGATTGGTCGATTGAAGGAAGCCATAAAGGATCAAGAGCCAGCCGGAGGGATATAATTCTGGTGACCGGAACTTGGTGTGCCGTCTCAAGAAATCTCTTTACGGATTGAAGCAGGCGCCTAGAAGCTGGAATGAAGCCTTCACCTCCTACGTTCTCGAACTTGGATTCGAGAGGTCGAAACTGGACAGCTGCCTATACAAGTTTGAAGCTGGAAAGAATGTCATCCATCTGCTTCTTTATGTGGATGATATTCTATTGGTATCTAACGATGTAGCTGAGCTGGAAAAATTGAAAATGAAATTGTCAAAGAAATTTGAAATGAAAGACATGGGTGAAACAAAGCAATTCCTTGGACTGAAGATAGATCGTGAACCTGGAAAAATGAAAGGCAGTCGACCGAAGTACATTAGCAATCTATTGAGGCGATTTGGAATGCTGGAATGTAACCCCGTGTAAACTCCGATGGAAGCAAACTTGAAATTAGAACGCAATGAAAATGCTGAAACAACCAAAAAACCCTACAAGGAACTCATTGGCTGTCTGACCTATCTAACCGTTTCGACGAGGCCGGACATCAGTGCAGCTGTGAACTATTTCAGTCGTTTTCAAGCATCTCCAACCGAAATTCACTGGACTCATCTGAGACGAATTCTGAGGTATCTCAAAGGCACTTCGGAAATTGGTTTGGTATATCGACGCCAGCAAGAGATGGAACCCCGGATCGGATATGCCGATGCTGATTGGGGGAGCAACGACGACAGAAAATCGATTTCTGGTTTCGTATTCAAGATATATGGATCAACGGTGTCCTGCACTGAACCAAATCGGGCTATAAAATGTATAGTTCCATTTTAATAATTTTTATGATTTTACTGTTTGATAGATACTAATGGTATATTCAGTAAAAAATATTACTAAACCTAATACTTTTTACAAGTTTGTAGATATCCGACAGTATCCAGTAAAAAGTACTAGAAAATTCAATGAATCTTATAAGCTTGTAGCGATTTTTGAAATGTATAGGAAAATCCAGTACCTTTGTTCGTTAAGTTTCGGTACTTGTTTTGACTTGGAGGAATTAAGTCCTGCTGGTGAACATAAAATGCAACAAAATAGAACGGAAATGTGTGTTTCTAAGATAATTAGTTTGTGCATCAGATTGGTGCGTGCGTGTCAACAGAATCAGTCTAGAATGAGCCATGAGAACGGGCCGTTCTAAGACTCCACAGTGCGGAATCAAAAAAAAAAATCCTTAAGCGGCGAAGAATCAAACTAGGGAGAAAAAAATTAATCCAAAATGTTTTGAGTATGTAAGTAATCATAACCTTTCAATTAAATTAAAAATATCGTTTTTATTGAATTTATTTTTTCCAGCTTTCATCTGAATTAAACGGAAGGATCATAACAATTTAAATTTGACATCTGGCCAGAGTTACTTGTGGGTGCAAAATTTTGATCAGGTGGAAGATCAAAATGTTCATCATACAACATCAGCATAAGGGGAATAATTAAGCTACAACTAAAAGAAGTTCAATACTGGAGTTCCTTCATTCAACTCCCAGCGAGATTTGGCTCTTTGATTGATATCCTTTCTGACACTGGAGTAACCCGGACCAGAAGACCTTCTGGACCTGTACCTTCGCGAATACAGAAAGCTTTTAATCGGTAAGTTTTGAAAATTAACATACATGCATTTTCAACGAGTAGTGGTGATATTACAATTATTGTCGATTTCAGATGATGAATAAAAACGGTTTATGAGATGGCGAGATGAATCTTCATACTTCAACAGAACGGCTGAGAACAAAAACCGAATCCAGAAAATGCTCCAAATTACATGTTTTAACGGAAAATTCGGAAAACAGAGACCAGAGATGGATGTATTTTTTTAGACGGGATTAATCTTCTATCAATAAAATTTGTATAATGAATCTCAATGATGTCATTTATTTACGCTGCAATGAAAAAACAAACTTAAATTTAAGAATAAATTGAACTACGACATTTTTATTACATCTATGTACTGTTAATTTTACTTCTTTTTATAGTAAATTATATCATCATGGCGCACTTTAAAATTCATTGAAATTTCCTATAAAATTTATCACCCCTATTTCGACCGTGCATTCGTAAAAAGTATTGGATTTTCCTTTAGTGCAAAAATACTAAAATTCCCAATAAACCTTATAGCCCGATTTTGTTCAGTGTGGGCTACCAAGAAGCAACCCACTATTGCCTTATCATTAACAGAAGAAGAGTACGTGTCAATAAGTCAAGCTGCCTGTGAAGCTGTATGGCTCCATAATCTACTAACGGAACTCGAAATCGTTTTGAAGACTCCTACTGTATTATATGAAGATAACCAATCTTGTATCCGAGTAGCTGAGGAGCCCCGAGACCACAAGCGGTTGAAACACATTGACATACGATACAACTTCTTCCGAGAGTGTGTGCAGAATGGAATCATCAAGCCGGTGTATGTTGCCTCAAAGGATCAAGTAGCAGACATGTTTACTAAAGGCCTTACCAGAGGGCCGTTCCAGTACCTTCGTATGAAGCTCGGATTACTTGGTTAAGCGAGGGTGTTAGAGTAACCAAGTTAGCCTTGATCACTAACGAAGAATGTTATGTTAGGAAAATAAAACTTTAGTTGTTACCAGACTACCAAACACATCAGACGTCTTTTAGTTACTGCGTTCATCAGAAATAAAGCGAAGCAAAGCAAAAATTGGATGTCATTTTTTAAAAGTAAGATTTTTTCTGGCGGAAGATCTGAGATAGCGGTCAAAACTTTCATTGGATCCCAACATATCTATACATTGTCGAATAGATGGATTCTTGACGATTTCAAACATCAATGAAATATTTAAATATAGGAAAGCTGACAGAAGTTATAAGTATTTTAAAAATAAAATTGATTTTTCGGACTTTTTACTTTCTGAACCAGTTTCTGTTGAGTAATAAGAATTGATTACCTACACAATGAATATAATATGATCAAAATCGGTTAACATTCACAGCCAGGAGAACGCCATGAAACTACAACTCAAATTTCCCCGAAACGGATAATTTGCGAACGACTTTGTAAGTTTAATTTTTTTTGTTTCGATTATAGTCGTTTTACCATTTTTATGGCATTCGCGACTTTTGGAAGGTTAATGGAGTTAAAAAGTACTCTCCTTAAGCCTCATTTCGTGTGATCTTTGCGGGTTCCGCCCTCCCTCACTGCGTCTTGATTGACGGAGTTTTAAGGCCTCCGGTGCGACTCTTTGTGCCACGCCCAATGGATTGCAAAAATTGCATTAAGTTGAGGCACACTGCGTCGCACTGTTGCATCAAGCCAAGGTGTCCCAAGTCCCAAGTAAGGGAAGAATCATGGGAATGTAGCATGCTCAGCAGTAGAAAAGAAAAGTGTCTATTGCGGGGGCTCACCCCATGATATCTCCTAGTGCGAGGCATACAAGAGTCGCTGGGATAGTTAAAGGCGCTCTTTAAAGGAACGTTCGAAGCGGCCTAATGCTGCCATTTTAAAGAGCGTGGCCCCTCCGACCCAACTTAACCTGAGTAACATTTTTTCTGTGCTGACAGTTAAAAATGTAGACACGGACACAACCGACGAAGAACAACCGGTCGTTTTTTCAACTAACTCGCGGAAACGCCCAAAACCAGTACCAAAGAATACCAGAATTCCAAACAAGATTCCTACGTCGAGCCCACTAGTCGTCGTTAGACCAAAACCGCCAACTGTAGAAAAAGAATTGAGCAGAGTGAAAAGCAGCTGAACAAACTTGGTTGAATGCTCGTCAAAGATTGAAAAGTTTTATTTTCCTAACAAAACTAACAAACTAACTGTAACTAAGGATACAGTGGTTACTATGCTTCGCACCATAGGAGTCGCTGCTTACTACGTACTAACACTCCTCCCTAAGCTACGAGTCCTACCAAGTTTTTGAATGCTTCAAATTCGTTAACGCCTTGGTGAAACCGTCTGCTGGTTGATCTTTTGTGTTGATGTAAGACAGATCAACAACGCCTTCTTCCAGTGCATCTTTTACGAAGCGATACCGGATGTCCACGTGTTTCGTCCCTTGGTTTCTTGCGATACAGATGTCGGATCGATTGTCACATCGTATCGGGATGACTCGTTCTCCAAAAATCTGCAACAGTAGATGGCGCCACCAAAGAGCCTCTTGGATGGTTTTGGGCAGCGCAACAGTTGCTTGCCGCTTCACATTTCATGACACAGCTCCTCTCATCATGGTGAAAACATAGCCAGTTGTCGATTTCCGACTATCAGGATCTCCTCCCCAATCCGCAACTGAGTATCCAACTAGATGATCTCCTACTCGGCTGTACTCAATACGGTTGAAAACGGTTCTCTTCAGATAGGATTGTTCGATCTTCGGGAAAAGATCGTTCTACAAGATCGATTCAGATGAACGGTTCTGGGATTGATCCATCTAAAAAATCGGAGCTTGAAGATCGATCTTCGATTAATCGATCTTTTCCAATTGTAACAAGAGGAAACTGCTTTTTATTTAAAAAATATGCAAAAAGTGACACAAAATTTCAAATTTGTATAATCCTTCTCGAATGGAAGTAATAAAATTATAGGCGCTTTTATGTAAGGTGAACCGGAGTAAGTGTTGGAAATCAACACCAATCAAAATCCAAAAATCTCGGAACCGCTTTGATATTTTTAAGAAATGTACTGACAAGAAATATTCAAGAGATTAAAAGAAATTATTTCAAGGTATTTTTATTAAGATTATCTAGTTTATATTAGAGTTATCAAACAAAATATGCAGAAAAACAAATCAAAAAAAAAATTAATTTATTCTTTGAAAAAAGTAATTTTTAGAAAAATCGCTGTTTTTTCTTAAGATTAGCAAATTGTTGCAAATTGTTTATTCTAAATCAATCACAAACACCTTCCTGCACCCAATTCACAAGGTTTGGAAATAGTTTGCAAAATTGTATTGAAATAAATTGAAAATTTCTAAAATTATTTTTTAACTGATCATGTATGCTAAATGAAAAAAAAATCGCCT
Source organism: Uranotaenia lowii (assembly GCF_029784155.1). NCBI lineage: Eukaryota > Metazoa > Arthropoda > Insecta > Diptera > Culicidae > Uranotaenia > Uranotaenia lowii. Next base: position 193,036,932 of record NC_073692.1, on the reverse strand, counting down.
CGACCAGGAATCGAACTCGAGTTTTCTGATTATCTCTCCGACACCTTACCAATAGGTAAATCGTCAGATGTAAATAAGTCAAGTATATAATTCAGTTGACTTCATCAAATTAAATTCGCTGCTTACCCCGATTGATGGTGCCTATGGTGCCCCTACAGTGACTGATTTTCATAATTCGGCCCAAAAATTTAAAATGCATTTTTAAACGTTTATGTCTACTTTTTTCAAGTTTCATTCAGTTAGAAAATTGACTTTTATAGTGTCTGAGCACGAATCAATGATGTAACTCACATATTATAGCTGTTTTCTATGGTTAATAAGCGTACTCCTTAATCCTACTTCAGATACTTGAATATCTTCTTCACAGCTTCCCAGTGTAGGCGACCAGGGTTACTGCAGAATTGGCTGACCTCATTAGAAATACGTCAGGCAACCAACAGCTTCCTTGAACGGAACCTCCTTAATCTCTAGAATTTTGTCCCTCGTGGTCGGGCACATCGTCTTGTCCAGCTCCGCACTTGGATCCATGGGAACCGAAACTTTGTGGTAGTTTCCCATGTTGAACCGCTGCAAGATGCTCTCCACTTACTGAGCCTGATCGATCTACAGTTTACCATCAGCTCGGACACGGGAGATTCGCAAACCAATACAAAGTTGGGCCACTTTAAGATCCTTCATCTTGAACCGCTGACATAGAAATTCCTTCAGTTTCTTCTTCAGGCTTGGGTCGTTTGAAAAAAAAGAAGAAAATCGTGCATTTTTCCACGCGCCAGCTGGTAGTACAGATAATTGTCCACCATCGATTGCGATAAGCCAAACTCCTTCAGTGCTCCATCCAGTTGTGCGTTCCACACTCGTCCGGATTCCTTCAAACCATGAAGCGCCTTCTTGAGCAAACAGACCTTATTGCTAGTATCGCCGAACCCTTCCATTTGTTCGATGTCCAAGTCGTTCTCCACTGCAAGTGCCAGCAGATATCGAACCGTCGAATATCGGACCACCAGTGAATAGACCTCGTCGTAGTCGATTCCTGGACGTTGCGAACACCCCTTCACGACAAGACGCGCCTTGTACTTGTCGAGTCGTCCGTCAGCATCCAGTTTAGTCCTGAACACCCACTTGTTGCGTATCGGTTTTCGGTTTTTCGACAAATCAGCTAACTCCCAGGTTTGATTCTCCTCCAAAGATCGAATCTCCTCTCGCATGGCGGCCAACTATTGGCCTCGATCCGACCTCGCCAGGGCTTCACCGTAACTCACGGGATCGTTAGTAGCAACCAAGAATGTCTGGGGTAATTTCCCAGGACAGTAAAAGGCGTAAAAGTAACATAATCGGAATACTTGCCGGGGGGTCGGCGTTCCCGACCGCTGCGCCTAAACTCTAGCTGCTGATCAGCCGGTCTACTAAGTTGCGATGGGAGCGCAGAGTCGGATTGGGTAACAGATTCTTCCATCTGCATCGTTGTCAATTCCACGAAATTGACAGGATCTGGGCTTTAAAAATTGACCAAGGCTGTCGGCTTTCCCTTTTCGACCCAGATGACATCACGGCTGATGAATACTTCATTGTGGACCGGATCGGACAACCTGTATGCCTTGGAATCTTCGGCATACCCAACGAAAATGCATGCCTGGGACTTCGGATCCAGCTTCCTGCGTTTCTGCTTCACCACATGCGCCATCGTACGTGAACCAAAGACCTTTAGATGATGCAAGTTCGGACCATGCTTCCTCGTGGGTGATGTTTTCCAACGCTTTTGATGGACACCGGTTCGTGATGTAGGCTGCTGTCAAAATCGCTTTAGCCCAAAACTGCTTCGGCAATTTGGAATCGTTCAACATCGCACGGGCCTTTTCCAGAAGAGTGCGATTCATCCTCTCCGCCAACACATTTTGTTGCGGAGTGTATGGGCAGGTTTTCTGGTGCTGTACTCCGTCCTTCTCGAAACTTTTCCGCATCTCTTCGTTGACGTTCTCGATTCCGTTGTCAGTTTTCAACACCTTCGGTTTTCGTCCAGTTTGCCGCTCGACCCTGGCTTTGAACCGTGCGTAGGTATTCTTCACCTCGCTTTTCTTTCCCAGGGAATACAGGAACACCTTCCTACTGGCGTCGTCTATGAAAGTGATGACATAACGACTTCCACCAAGCGACGCGACTTCGATCGGGCCACACAAATCTGAGTGCACCAGATCCAGCAAACCCTTCGCCTTAGAACCACTTCAAGGAAATGGATTTCGAGCATGCTTCCCTTAGATGCATGTCATGCATTCGGGTATTATCCGGACCATCTCAAACCGTCGACCATCGATTGCAGTTTCGTCATGTTCTGCTGACCGAGATGACCTAGACGTTTGTGCCACATTACTGCGCTTACCGTCAGCAAAGAACCATCCATCTTGCGATTGAGCCCTTCTTGATGAGTTCAGAAGCTATAATGTTGACACTCTTCTCGCGAACCTTACAGCCTTCTGTGTCGAACAAAACCGTCAATCCTTTCTGGCATATTTTGCTCACCGACAGCAGATTTGCTTTGTGGCTCCACTCGATTATCCCAAAAGTAAGCCTTAAAACCTGGCTTAATAGGTTGGACCTGAGCCGGGATTTTATTCGTATTTTTTCCCGCCTCATATCCTTATGTGGTTGTGGCCAAGGTTTCCACGACATCGAGCTAATTGTTTGGTCGTGTGAGGTCCATCTTGTCGCCAGAGCGAATTTAATAGACTCCCTTCGGGTCCGAAGTAAACCACCCAACGTTCCAGTGAGAGATGTGCTGGCTGTGTTAGACTTGGACTACATGTTCGAAATTTACCTTTTCCTCAAAGCTATTGCTCTTCGACTATAGGTAATTCTTCTCAGTTTCATTTTTCCCTTTCTATCCCCCTTTTTCCTTAAAATAATAAAAAAAAGTGTTAAATTAATCAGAACATTGTAAAGACAAAAAAAGTTTTGGATCCTTAAAGCATAACCCGAGCAGACTTTTATAGCAAAATTATAGCAAATTTTGCTATCACAGGGCTGGTAGCGGTTTGACAATGAAATAGTAGGGACTTTAGTGACCAAAATTTGAAAAAAAGTGACCAAATAGTGACTTTAAGGACCGAAAAAAGTGACCAAATAGTGACTATGTAGAACGAAAAAATAACTTTGAAGTACAAAAAATGTGACCAGTCAGGCTCGTGCGATGAACCCTTCCGGGGGTGTTTTCAAAATTCAAATTTAGATAAAATTAATAACAATACCAAAAATAAACAATTGAAAAGGAAAGGGTTTTCTTACACCATTTGTCACTCATGTTCAACACAAAAACTAAAAAAAATGACTGATAAACAAAATTTTGGAAACATATTACAATGAATGTTTCAAATTTTCGATAAGTCAAGACAGTAGGAAATAAATTAGTTTCAAAAGAATTTCTTAGCAAATTTAAAATAAAAAAATATCTGAATCTAAAATAAATGTCAAATCTTGTACAAAACTTAGCATGAATAGATGTTAGGAAAATGATAATAATTGTTAATTTTTATTCATCTAAATTTGGAATTCTTTTCCTCATTTTTAACTGGAAGTTTAGTGAGAAATTCCGCTGTAATTTTTTAATTTGAACAAAAAATATTTAATCACGATTTAAAATGTAAATTACCGATTACTGAATAAGAAATGAATTTTGAACAGATTTTATTCAATGTTTGATGTTTTAATTTAATTTTATAAAAAGAAGAATATATTTATAATTATTTTAAAAGTGCCAGTTATAGAAGCCAGACATAAAACCTTTAATAAAGTAAAATCCTCCATGTTCAACTACACTGACAAAGAAATGTTAGAAAATGAGTAATTATGTGAATGATAAAAACTGATAAACAATTAAAAATAATGAGTTCAAAACTTTTGTTATTAACACTGCGTATTAAAATTTATTTTGAAAGTTGCTACTTAGAACAATTTTTCAAACTTTTTAGATTAATTTCAAAATCATGATCGATCCAAAAATATGATTTCATATAAAAAATATTAATAAAAAGTTTTTAAAGTTTCAATCGCAGGTTTTTAAGCTTTGAATTACAAGCTCTGAGTATTTAGTCTCTTTTGATTAAAATATTGGGTCCTGAAAGAACAGAAGGTTGAAATTATGTTTTTTTTTATTTAAAATTTGGAGTTAAAGGCTTATGGTTGAAGAACACGAAAATTTAGAATTTAAAAACAAGGAAACAATTGTTTAAAATATGTCTTAAAAATTTAAAAAGTTTGATTAAAAAAAATCCGGCAAGTTGATTATAAAATTGAAAAAAAGCCTGTACAATAAAATTCGGTAGATTTATTTAAAAAATTGAAAAAACAGTATGGAAATAAAAAAGATTAGTTTTTAAAAACATTTCAGGAAGAGTTTTTTCAATAAACATGTTTCATCGTAACCATTTTGGTGCTTATTTTTTCAATTATTGATTTGGTAAATAGTGTCCTCAACTAGAAATTTTGTCAAATTCGGCCATTTAGTTTTGGTAATAAAGAGTTTATTACTAGTAAAATTGATAGATAACTGATTATGGAAAAATGTCATTACAAGTATTTTTGACATCACAGCAGAAAGTGTAAAAAAAACTTCATTCTATTTAAAGCTCATTAATTCATATAAAACTTTTATTTCTAAATAATATGTTTTTGATTTGAGTTTTTGTAAAAAGAAAGTGCAGAAACTTCTCTAAAGATTTTAAATTATTTTCATTTCAATAACAAACCCACCGTACGAGGAAAGGTGTGCTCTGATATGTCTAACCTCACTCGAAAAGCGGCGCGTCGAACTGCAGCAAGGTTTTATATTCGACACATTGACCAACCGTAATGACTGTGCTTACATTCTACAACGTGTTAACATTTATGTACCAACGAGAACACTTCGACAACGTCAGTTTCTTTCAATTCCTCACCACCGTACTGCCTTTGGCCAAAACCACCCTATTGACAAGTGTTGTGAACTTTTTAATTTAGTGTATAATTTGTTTAATTTTAATATGTGCAAACGTCGTTTTAAAATAGACTTAAGCAGAATTTCCTAGTTTTTAAGTCATCAGTCTGTACGGTAATTAAACCAAAGACGAAATAAATAATAATAAATATAAAAGCTGATAGAAATATTGCATTCATATTTAGATTAGGGGAACCCAAATTAGTTGAAACTACCGTTTAAATTCATTGCACCTAAAAAAAATGTAATTTTTGTGGCCTTGTGTAAATTTTTACAACTCTTTTTTTAAGTATTTAGAAGAACAAAAAACACGAAATAAAATTGAGTCTGAAATTGTTTTTTAAAGAATATTTCATATCATCATAACATTTGTTATGACATAAAAGATTTTTTTCATAAAAAAAAAATGTTCGTTTCAATCTCAATCTTAGTTACACTTCTTAATAAAAACCCATTCTAACTAAAGACGAGATAGGGTTTTCGTATATCAAGTTTTGAATTCCAATACAAAAGGTTGATTGAACTAAAAACTAGAATCTACAATCAAAGTTAGTTTCAATTCACGAACGTCAAATAATGTCGTAGATCGAAATGTCTCAAGCCAAGGGTGATTCATGTCGAAATTCCGCCGGAGGCGAAAAAAATTTCTGACTGACTGATCAAGTAATTTACCGTTACTACCGTCAATATTAACACGCGCAATTCAAATCACTCTTTCATTGGTTTATTATCGGTGAAAAAAGTGACTTTTGGTAATAAAAGTGACCATTTTTCGGAAAATAGTGACTTTAGTGACCAAATGATGAAAAAAGTGACTTTTTAGTGACTGACCCAAAAAAAGTGACCAAGTCACTAAAAAGTGACTCGCTACCAGCCCTGCTATCACGCCCTGAGAGCCAAATTTGCTCTCATTATGCTTGACATAAGGTGGTACACAGCAAAAATGAGAGCACAAATTTTCATACTTGGTTAGCAAAGTGATACCAAATTTTGCTAAAACTGAGACCCCAACTACACCTCGTTTTCTGAGAGCTTGGAGAGCAAAATTATACCAGTATAAGGCATCACATATTTGTCAACGATAGCAAAATTTGACATCATTATGCTCTCAAATCTGTCAAAAAATGAGGTGTAATTAAGGTCTCAATTTTAGCTAAATTTGGCATCATGTTGCTAACCAAGCACGAATATTTTGCTTCATTTTTGTGTGTACCACCTTATGTCCAGTAAAATGATAGCAAATTAAAATTTCAAGGCGTGATAGCAAAGTTTGCTATGATTTTGCAGTACAAGTAAGCTTGACTGAATAACTTCAGTTCTTTTTTTTCAAATTTCCGAAGTCAGAAGTTTACTTCTTATTATAATTGTTGAATTTAAACCATCTTTTTGAGTGCCGAATTCTATTCAATTAAATGGCTGAATTTATATTACTGTGAAAACAAAGCTTTTTATAAAACTCCCGAAGGCGTTTTCTGCCCCTATTTGCAAAGCAGTCCCATATTGTAAGCGTTTCCAATCCATATGGGACTGTTATGCGAGTAGTGGCAGTTTCAAACTTACACTGAAAGTATGTAAATAAACTAAATCTTCTTGATAAACAACGAATGAATAAAAACTCATCTTAAATCTTATAACATTTATAACAGAACAAATGTTCATAGGTAAGCTAAAACAGAAAATCATTAAAAAGTAAAGTACCTATGATTTTCAAAAGTTCAATAAAACATTTTCATATAATTCTGCTAATGCTTTTCAATTATTTTTCAAACTTTAATCACCCTTAGAACTGTTCGCATTTAACTATATTCTGCATAAAAAATGCTTCTAATGCTCAATATGAAAAAAAAAGTGATTATATTACAAACGCTTCTCAAAGCAACAGTTTAAATCTATCGAGTTTAAACGCCTCAATGTAGGCAAATATTGGCCCGAAACAAACAAGCAACTACTCATGCGCAAACGATGCAATGTTCACAGTAATCATAAAGAAATTCTGCAGGGATAGTCAAAAAAAGTAAAAAAAAAGATTTTTTTTAAAAGTTTATCTACAAATAATAACTAATGATTCTTAAATATTTTCAATGAAAATATTGTAACTTTTGTTATGTTTTGCCATATTTTTCAACAGTGTCAGTTTCAACCCAGTTTTTCCTCAGCTGCTGACGGTAAATTTAATTTTGAATTAAATCATGAGTTTTTTTGCATAATGAACTCGGAATTCTTGAATTTTGCACTTATAGGCCATTGACTACCAACTTAATTATTAGTACAAGCCATTTGTCAACAATTTTTTATTCTAAAAATTTTAAATACATGACTTTAAAAAAATTAGAATCAAAGAAATCTACATCTTAAGAAACCAAATTGGTTCGAATATGCAGGAGGCAGTTAACAAGTTAAAGAACTTATCAAATTTAATTCAATTATCTAAACTTAAAAAGTTTATCCCAACTAAGCATTTGAAAAACTTAACTAATTGAGATGTAAATGTAAATATTATTTTACACATTACTGTATGTAACGTTAATGCAATACTTTCCGTTGATCGTACTATTCACTTTCCTTATGCAACCAAAATGTAGAGCAATTTTTCTGATACCGCACATTGTAACGCCGTAACGTATGCCATCACGCGAACCGAGATTTTAATCGGATAAATAATATTATTACATCAAGTACAAAGATTTTTTTTCTTTAAGAATTATTGTAAATCAAATACAAAAAAAAACTAAAATAAACCAAATCTAAAAGCTTTACATAGTTTCTTTTAGTCTTTAAATACCGTACCGTATAGAAATTATCAAAGGTTGAAAAGTTTAGTCACTTGCCACTTATAGGCTATGCCACTTGAGGCTTTCGAACGATGTGGTAGACTTGTGACTGTGACAACGAGCCAATATTCTGAATTGAAAGGTTTGATACTAGAAAAGAGAAAAAGCTACTTACATGACCCAATTTACGATTTAAAATTATCCATTATGTAGAAAGAAGTACCATGTCAATGTTGCGCTGGTGTACTACGAGCAGTCCATGATGACCGTCTGCTCAGTACCGGATGTACATTGTTCGACATTTTGAAAATATACATGGTGTTGCTTTACCATACGCTTTTCTTCATTAAAAAATTCGGAGTTCTTTTAGATGATGGATGTTCCCTGTCTTCTGCTAAGGATTCATTGAATTTATCCGAATGAACTCTTGGGTGGGGAGTGGTGTTTGCTAGAGCAGGATCAATAAATTAGCAGTGGGACCAGCTAGGTTGCTTCCATGAAGGCTGACACTGGAACACGTACAGCAGTATAGTGATCCGTCCGCTTCCTGGCGGAGGACGCATTGTACATTGGTGATTACTGGATCGAATTACTGTCATCCTGCCAGAGAATGAAAAACGTTTTCCTCTATCCTTTGAATAAGTTTTTCCGGCTTCCCTCAAACCACGATCATCAGGATGGAATGCATGTAGGGATTTTTCTGGAACAAAGAAATACGCGATTAGTTGAAAAGGAATGTTTTGAGAAAGGAGTTATGATGATGGCATACCTGAATTTTTGGATCTGTTTTTCATTACTCTTCGTTTTGCAACAATCTAACTAGCCTTCACTTCACACTGAAAGTATACCGATTAGTAGCAGATTGAAAAAGCACAAGCGTAAACTAGATTAATTAGTAAAACTTTCTAAATTTTCTTCTTTTTGCTTCGACCGACGACGTTCCATTTGAAAATATTTTTGTTTACTTTTGGATCAGTAACGACGAATATATGTACAGTGGTGCATTAGTATGTGGTGTTTTTTTGAATGTCTCAATAATAACTTGGACATTATTTATAAAGGTAAATAATAATTTTAATTGAAGGTTTGGTTTTTAATAGTGCCTATATGTTATGTATATTCAAACTCGGTTGAAGTATTTTTTTTATTTTAGAAGATTTTTTTTGTTTCGATTAGTAGTCGTTCGAACATCTGACATGTCAGTCGCGACTTATATCAACGATGCAGTTGGCGGACAGTCATTGAAAAACTTTATCCGGTACAACTTGAAGAGACTATAGTAAACAAAGCGGCGCCATTTGATCCTTTTCAAAATAATGAGCTTGCAACCCTGCTGTAGGGTTGCCTTTAAGACTGATTGGTTTTGCCCGATTGGAATGACACAGACAGAAAATCAAAAATTATAAACGTGACATTTCGTCTCTTTGTTTACTATAGGCCCGTCAGTACAACTGTGATCGATTTTACTCTTGGGCTCGAACTCACGGACATCGGCTCAGGAAGCAACTGACTTGCCAACTGAGCTATATAACAAGCCCATTCTAAAAATATTGAAATTTGTTATTTTATTCTAAAAATAAATTTTGCATCATTTCTTTTGCAAAAAAAAGTTTTTATATAAGAAAGTGTTATTTTGCGGCTGATGATTTGTTTATTTGAAAAAAAAAACATATAATTTTAATCAGTCAGAAGAAAATCAGTCACAGTTGAACAAGTTAATAAAAATATAGTTACTACACAAAATAGTATTTTTTTTTATTTTAAATTATGAAAAAAAATGTTTGTTATTTTTGTAAAACACATTAATTTTTTTATCTTAATTTTACATTTTCAATGCTAAATATAGGTGCTCGGATATGTTCCAAAAATCGAAAAGGGTCTGTAAATATTTTTTTTCCCAAAAACCACAAAAAATGGCTAGCTAAATGTGCTGTGACTTTTTATTATTTATTTAATTACTTCTAAGTTTTTTCAGACTATCAAATTCTATTATTTTTGCACTATCAACATTTTGTTGGGTATTTGAATTCAAATATCAAATAAAGGTTTTTACCATTATTTTTCCTAACACTTTTTAAATTAATTGTAAAAAATAACGATATATTTATGATGCCTAAATTAATAATACGCGCTCTTTGCTGGTGGCGGCTGAACTCGTTGTTTATTTCCAATTCGATTTGATCTTTATTACCTTGATATCTAATCATGCCTTTATTTTGATCTCACTTTTTTGCTCTATGGAAACAAATAAAAACTGAATGATGCCATATTTAACTTTCGTAGATAAATCAACACCTCATAGTGCTTTTATTTAGCTATCAATGCTATACTTTGGTGTTGTTTTGCCACCATCTTACTATTTGCTTTTTTTTTTTGTTTCGATTATAGTCGTTTTACCATCTTTATGGCATTCGCGACTTTATCAACGTTGCAGTTGGCGGATCGTTATTGAAAAACTTATCCGGTACAACTGTTATCGATGTTTACTCTTGGGCTCGAACTCGCGGACATTGGCTCAGGAGACAACAGACTTGCCAACTGAGCTATATCACAAGCCCATTATTTGCTTTTATGAAACCTAGTTTTGCCATTAGCAAAAAATACGATACTAAATAATGCTATAATTTTGGCATTGATAGCTTATTTTAGTTACCCTATGCTACCGATTCGGGCACCAAAGGGGAGGCCTTAATCATGCCTAGTTTTGCTATCAAATTAAATTCTACTCCAAATTTTGCTAACCGTTTGCTATCAATACCTAAATGTGGTCTCAGCTTGCTGTCAAATAAAAATTTATGAAACCTCTATTATGCCTAATTTTGCTCTCGTACAAAATTCAACAGCAAAAAATGCTTTCAGTTTGCTGTTGACACCTTATTATGATCTCAGTTTGCTATCAATTTGGGCATCAAAGTCTGCTCGGGAAAGGTATGAGCCGTTTCAAATAAAGGTATTATAAAAAATGTAAAGGCATCTTGCCCTCAAAATATTGGATATGTTTTATTACACAAAATATTACGAAAACTTAAAATAAATTTATTAAAATAATCCTATTTAAAAATTTATCGAAAAATCATTTTTCGGATGTCTGGTAAGCTTGGGTACATTCACGACATAATGATTTTTCCAGTACAACACTGTTAAATACACCCAAAATAATTTAGAAATTATTTCTACGGGATTTTTCATGTAAACTAAAATTTTGCTGCATAATATCGATTCAACGTGTGTCTTGTAGTAAGCACAGAGTATTATGGAAGCTTCCAGTAGTGTTGGACAGTCGATTCGCGATGTCAGGAGATCGGCGACGAATGAGGCACGTGTTGCATGTCTGCGGGCTTGAAGGGTATCAATATCTATAAAACGGCATCGATTTTCGTAGCTTGGCAAGCGAAAAGGGTCTTGCCAGTTCAGGTGTCTAAGGGCGTATCGCAAGAATCGCCGCTGGATAGCCTCGAGCCGATCGACACCATTCTGGTAGTAGGGGCACCAGACAGCTGATACGTATTCAAGGATGGAGCGAACAATGCTGAAGTGAAGGCCTTTTAGGCAATACACGTCCTTGAAGTCCTTCTATTTTATAATCAAATAAAATTTCTATTTTAAAGGAGTTGATTGATCCGTTAACGACAAGGATTTCTCATTATTTCTACCGATTGTAAAACCCATATATGACAGAAATCACACAGAATACTCTATTGTATGCTTTCTATTCTATAGCTCATACACTTTTGATCAGCGTACAAAAAATATTGAATTATTGTACGAAGCAAGAGAGCAATATATAATCTTAGTTTTTTTCACGCCGAATATTTATGTTTGTTTTTTGTTAAGCATAATCCTAAAAGCTAAAAATTCATCAAAATGAAAGGAATGAAATAAAAATACTCTCATTCGTTTCAACATTGAGTATGCAGGTCTCATCATACTGCTAATGGAAAATAAAATATGAACCATTTTTAAAAAGGTTCTAATCGTTATGGAAGTAAAAATTTAAATATACTTTTCGTTCAAAGTGGATTGATGGGGGGGCGCGATACATATGAATGCTGATTTGTCAGCAAGTTTGAGATAAAGAAGTTATGAAAGATCTTACCTTAGGGATCTAGGTTTTCCGAAGAAAGTTTCGGCATCTTGCTGGGTGGAGCCGCAACGAGATCGGCAATCGAGGAGAATTCCATGCGCTTTTTGTAGGGCGGTAGGATTTGTGAGCCGGGAGATGTGCTCGGCAGCGATGGGGAACCGGACATATCGACGGGTGGCGTTTGAGGAGTTTTTCTTGAAAGATCAGAGACGCCTCCGCCCCCGCCCAGAGGAGAAGAAGCAGCTAGGGGAACGCTTGAAACAGCCAAATCAACTGCACTAAAGTTGTACTTCGGTAGAGAGGGACTATCGCGGCTAGCTGATTTTGTTGGAGTCGAACGAGCACCCGGTGAAGCAGCTATTGGCGGTGGGGTTTCGATTTTGCTTGATGAGCTTGTGGATGAAGATGACGATTTTGGAGGTTTCATCATCATAGAATTGAAAGCTTCCTGTTGGAGTTTAAGCAAAGAGGCTGAAGGAGCCAGATACATGTTGTTTGCTTCAAGAGTTGCCTTTGCAAGGGGATCTGGGATCTCAAATTTACCGGATTGGAATAGGGCTGACATTTCGGGCAATTTTGCTGATGAAAAATTGGGGAACATGGAAAGATAGTCGAGACTTTGTTTGGCCGCAGCTGCAGCAGCCGATGTTGAAGTTGTGCTGGAGCTGGATGAAGAAGTTGGTGCTGCGCTGACGCCTCCGAATAACATGCTGAGATCGGCAGCTCCCTTGCCTTGGCCGTAAAGAAGTGCGTTCATATCTGCGGCTCCAGCTCCTCCGACGGCCGAAGTAAACAAGCTGTTGAGCATATCCGCTGGATTGGTTGAAGTATTCGTAGTGGCACGATCAGATGAACCTTTCTTATCAGACTTGTTACCGGACTTGCCGGATGAGCGTTGAACTGGCTCGAATAGAGCGGACAGATTGCCAGCTGATAGGTAAGGATTCATGGCAGCTGCCGCTGCGGCAGCCGCAGCTGCTGCAGCAGCGTTGGCGTTTTCTCTTTCGCGTTCTCGTTCCCTCTCGCGTTCTCGTTCTCTTTCCCGCTCCTTTTCCCTTTCGCGTTCCTTTTCACGTTCCCGTTCTTCTTTCGCAGCAGCATTCTTAGCTGCTTTGCTGGAACCTTCGCCAGCTCCCGAATTCGATCCTAAACCGGAAGTACCCTGGATGAAAGCAGCGAAGTCCAGAGTATTATTGGATAGAGATTGAGCTTTCAACAGGACTTGGATGTCATCCAAATTCCCAGAGTTAAGAATTTGCTGTATTTCCGGAACTTTCTGCGATTGCTCGGCCAACAGATTGATATCGGCTGCAGTCGGAATCGGTGGGAGATACGAATCGGTCGAAAATATTGTGCGCAGCTTAGTGATCAAATCTGTGGCAGCGTCCTTCTTGTTGGAGCTGGTGTTAAGATTGACACTGGAATTGTTGTTACCAGATCCAGAATTTGTATTTGCTCCACCACCTCCTCCACCGGAATTATTTTTCGAAGATGGCTTTTTGATGATAGAAATTTCGCTTCCCAAACTTCCCAGGGCTTGGGCTTGTTGCAGCAGCATTTGTGAGTATTCCGGGGATTTCATCAGATCGGCCAATTTGCTCTGGTCAAATTTGCTGGTGAAATCGGCGTAATCCATCAGCGATTGGTGCTGCTGCTGTTGCTGTTGTTGCTGCTGCTGGAGCAGCTGTTGTTGTGCTTGCTGAAGCTGCTGCTGAACCGATTGCTGCTGGGATTTTGCCCTGGATTTGTTGGACGAACGGCTTGAGGACGACTTGGAACCGGATCCTGTTTTATAAAAATAGAATATTTATTAGTAAAACGATAGCTTCACATTAAAATTAACTCACCGCTGTTGGAGTTGCCACCAAGTCCAGTGCCACCTGCAGCTTGACCAGTTAAGCCACTCATGCCCGCCAAAGGGTTGGCGTACTGCGATTGCATGAGTAGACTCAAGTTGCCCTTTTCAAGCTGCTGCATGAATTCCTTAATGTTCGGTATGGAAGACGAGCTAGCAGCAGCAGCTGCGGCCGCTGCAGCCGCAGCCATCGATGAAGAATTGGATGCTGGAGACGGAGCAGTGCTTGAAGTCATAGTTGATGAGGCAGTGGTTACAGTTGAAGTTTGTCCGCTGCCCGATTTAGATGAGATGCTTCGGTTCAAGCTGTGCATGAGAGTTTCGTTGATTTGAGAGTTCGAGATTCCGGAAGCGGCCGCCACTTGAGCCAGGGCGTTTAGAGCAGATAAACCGTACTCGTCGCGCTTGTTGCTCTGGAATAGAGATGCGTAGTCTTGCGAGAGTAGATTAGGTGGGATGGAGCTTCCAAGGGAAGCAAAGGTAGCTGCATACAAGTCGTGAATGTTGGACACATTACTGCCCATGTTTCCGATGAGCGAGCTCAGGGTTGGGCTGTTACGATTACCGCTTCCAAGAATGTCACCAATCGAAAGTTTTCCTGGACTTGGAGCCGGTGAGTTTCTTGTGCGACTACGGCAAGATGAAGTGTCTGATTTGGCCGGTGATGGACTGGCTCGAACAGGGATTTCAAATTTGGCCGGGCTTGCCGAGTTAGATGGAATTGTGATAGGACTGTCTCTGGGTGATGACGTGTTGGTGGTGATTGAACCGCCGTGATTGCTGGCATTGATGTTACTGATTGGTGGATTGTTCTGTATAGTTGGCGGCATTACGACCAGAGAGCTTGAAAGAGGAGACGGGGTCATATTCAAGCCGGATGGACGCTTCAGTTGAGCTTGGAGACTTGGGACAGCCAAGGTAGTAGCCTTAGGATCATCGTCTTTGAGTGAAATCACATCGGAGTCTCCCATTTCTGAGGTGCCGTCCATATCCTCGTCGTGTTTTGGATCCAGAGATGAAATCGGCGGATCATCATTTGTAAGGTTAACCACAATCGGGGCAGTCGAAATTGGTTCCGGTATTTTGGGAATGTTGATTGGAGCTGGCGGTGGTGGTGGAGGTTCCGGAACAACAATGATTTCCTCCGGATCCAAACCTAGCAGCTCACGAACCCAGTTCCAGAAATGGCCCGAAGTTGAATCCAGAGGAAATTTGGCTTGCAAGGTTCTCTTCAACTTTTCTATGAAAGTGATTTCGTTTTTGTAAACTGCAGCAAAGTTTATGAGCTCCCGTTTGAATTGCTTGTAATAATCAACAGTTAGCATCATTTCTTCCTTGATGTCCTCGGAAAGAGTTTCGTCATGGACAAGCGTATAAGTAATCAGCATTGGTCGCCCATACTCGGCCGGTCGATTTTCTGGGGGTGGAAGGACCCAGAACGACATGATACTTGATTCCAGCGTTATGTTGTCGTCGTTATAGGGAGCTGAAAATAAACAACAGTGTTTATTTTAATGAAAATTGTTGGTTGGTTTAGGGCAGTTTTTCTACTCACAGCAAATAAATCCAACGCACGGCGTGTAAGAAGCTTCCGTTGGTCCTCGCATTTTGATTTGATACTCAAGTTGGGCGTCGCAATCCCTCAACGTTGGTTGAACGGGAAAACGCGGATGAGAATGGTACCACCCGACGAGATTGAGATTCTTTTTCACCATCAGCTTCTGGATCTGTAGTTCGCACATGGCAGCTTTGTCCCGATCGTACCGGGAATTGCGACAGGGGAATGCATGCGTTATGGCTAGGTTATGCGCGTTAAGATCCCATGTTCCTCCAAGATATCCGCTCACTTCATGGTTCGTCAAGTGACAATGGAAATCCATCAGCAGCAACGTAGAAGTGCTCACCGAAACCAAAAACGGTTGCAATTTTCCCACCGATGCAAACGGGACCGATTCAATTAAAGTGTTGGCGTCGCTGGTTTAAAACAATTTATAAATTCGAGAAATTTCAAAATTGAACTTGATTCTAGGAAACTTACTGCAGAACATTCCGATTACTAATTGTGTTATGTTGAACAATATTTCTTCTGATTGGGGGTGGTTCCATGGCCGTTTTGTCTTCCTCTACTTCCTCCACTTCCACTAAAATAAAAGACATTATTTAGAATATTTCAATACAAGTTTTTTTTCAAAACCTCACCTTCAACCGGAATGGCGTCGTCCTTCTGGTCCTTTTCCTTCAGTACCTTTTTATGGTAGGCAGCCTTATAAGCGTCCAACTTGCGTCCCTTGTACTTGACCGACGCCCAACCGCAGCCGGATTTTTTGTCCGGATTGATGATTCTCTTGCAGTAGATTGCCCAGGCGCTGGGCGAACAGAAAATCGTTTCCGTTTCGTGGGACTTGATTTTCCCGTCCGGCATCAGGTCCCCTACGAATTTTTGACCCTGAAAAAGTATCGAACGAAAAAATATCAACAGTAATATTTAAAATTATTCGTATGTATGTTACTGATTTTTTTAGTTATATTTTTGAAATTAGAAAATGTTTGAATCAAACGCTAATTTGGGAACCACTGACTCACCATATACTCAATACTCATCGCAGCTTTTCCCGGCTGTAGAATACTGGCTCCCAGTAACATCTGCAAAGTGACCGGCTTTCCCGGAAAGTATTCCGGCTTATCATTTTCCTGCAAAAAGAAAATCGGAATTAGAACAATAAATTGCAAAAATACCTCAAAAAAAGTCGGGATACAAACATCGTCGATGAACTCGTCCGTGATGTCACTCTCATCGTGATGAGACTCTTCTTCGCTTGCTTTTGTTGACATTTTCGAAGACGATTTTCACCGGTAAATCTTGAACGGAACCGAACGAATTGATTTCACTATTGTTCACCGGGTCTCCGATTAACGAATTTTTATATTTTTTGTCAGTTTTGAACACTTTTTTAGGGATAATTTCGCGTAACAAATTTCGGCACCGAACTAGACACGAAAAAATGCAAATCGGATCCCACACAAAAGCGCTTCTCTCGCGAATGACGTTTGTAATCTTTGCTTTGTTTTCGTCTTTCGTATGCTTGTGCACGCTAAATTTTGATTCATCTCAAAAACGTGTCTCAAAAAATCGAACTTTCCTCAAAACCCTTACTTAAAATATTATTTCGCAAATTATTCAATGACATTAATGGAACATTGATGGAAATTAATGGAGAATTCTCTTTTAAACACAATAACTTATGCAGTATTTTTATTGATTTTTGCCGTGAGTTTTCCAACGTTAGGTTTATTAAGCATTTTAACTGAAAAACTTGAAATCATACATTTTGAACATATGAAATTTAATTTTAAATTTGAACAGTTCAAATCTATGCTTTAGATTTGTTTTTTATTTCACTGTATTTGCACATAATCTCGGAAAGCTTCCAAAACTAACGCGTATATGAAAATTGAATGTATCAAAATGTTAAAAAAAATTAAAAAAGAACTATGTACCTAATTTTCCCAAATATGAGAAACCCCGATGACAGTGTAGAGTTTCACTTTCCGATGCGTTCCTATCACAAAGCCGGACCACGAACGAGAAAACGAAAACAAAAAGCGATTGCAGATTTTTGCTGTTGTTTTAGGGATCCGCGCACGATTGCTAGGAATTTTTCCAAATTTTTACAATAATTCGTGCCGCGAATCGTTATCTTAGTGAGTCAATAGGATGTTTTCCGAAAAGATACGACAGTTAACTTTACTTTTGGAGAAACAAGAACTGGAGGTAGGCCCATTATTTTGATTTTTGGCTTCCGATATAATTACATCACTCACTGTTTACTTCCGGTAGGCTCCCAATGGAATTGTTTCCGTTCAACTATATTCCGAACTGTTCGCGGCCTATTTGTACAGAAACGACTTGTGAGTATACGAGAATGAAATGATACACTTATTTACAACTAAAATCTAAAATTACCTTTCCAGATGCAATGCCCGCTTCCTATGGAAGCGCATCCCTCTCAGTATCCGGAACGGGCACGGCGAACTGGAACAAATGTACCGGGTGTATCAGTGTCTGTGGAACAACGACACAGCCGGGTTCTACAAAGCCATCAACCACGACTGGTCTAAACACGTTTCGGAGCTGATGTTCGAACTTAAAGAAAAGATACAACAGGAAACGCTCAATCTAATTGGTCGCGCATACAGTTCAATCTTTGAAAACGTGTTTGCCGAAATGACCAACCAGACGCCGGATATGATCGATGAAACGTGTCGAAACCTGAACTGGGAAATAGTCGAGGGACCCCGCCCGCGTTTGATCGTGCCAAAGCATCCGGCAGCCGATAAACCGATCGTGGTCAGCTCCGAAGACCAGCTGCAGAAACTGACGGACTTTGTTTCGTTTTTGGAAAACTAATCGATTCCAGTTGTGTAGATTTTGCCCTCTGTTTCTCTTAACGATATTGCAGTATCTCATACGATGGTTCGTTCAAACCCCGTTCTGGATTTAAATTTATTTTTAATTACATAATTTAAAATAATAAGCTTGAAATCAAGAGTGGTAAAGTTTGATACTCAGATGCTCACCTCCTATCCGACGTTTGGCAGTTTCTTGTTCTCGTGCAGTATAAAATCAGGTGAGTAACTTTCTACAAGTTTGGTACCAATTTTGCAATTTGTTCGAAAAGATCATAAGTAGATCTGTACCGAATTCTGACGGATATTCGGCTCACCGAATAGTTGCACTTAGTACTCGTCCAAATATGCCGATTAAAATACAAATTTGTTGTATATACTTTATTTTCTAAAACAGATTCTCTTATCCCTTCTAAACTGTCTTATGGAAAAGGATAAAATTTGCATCAATATTACAACCAAAACAATTGGATTTAAGTCGGTTAATTTTAACTACCTCACTCTAAAGAAATATATTTTGAGGGATATGTTAGACAGTTATCTCTAACCTATTCCAAAAAACAGAAATCGGCTTTTTGTATTTGATATACACCGGGGTAAGTGTGGACGGTTTTTGGTATAGTTCAACTTTAAAAAATCATTGAAAAATCAGCAGTGGATTAATTTTGATAGAATTACGTTCAATGGGATGCAGAACACGTTGTTTACAAACGCTGAAGAGATGAGCTTGATAGGCGCAAAGCGAGAAAAGTAATCAAATAACTTGTTATGGACCGCTGGTGTCTTCACTTACCCCGCTTTATGGGGTAAGTGTGGACGGTGGATTTTCCCTCTGATTTCTCAGGAAATTTTCAACAAATTTGTGTTTTTTTGGTTAAATACGTTACTATATGGCACGGACCGTCCAAAATTTTAAAAAAATTCCATGGTACTATTAGTATGGCATCTTCTAATGATTATTGTGTGTACTTTATGTTGCAACACACGAGATCCGATTTTATCGGAAATATATGCTTATTTCAGAACCAACAAGTACTTTAACCAACTTTTCATGACCCGAATGCTAAATATGGCTAAATTATAATAGATGAGGGAGAGAAAATTGAAAAAATTAGTAAATATCAAGTCTGGATAAAGCCGTCCACAATTACCCCAGGTAGGGTTTGGAGACAAAATTTAAGTTTTTTGTTAATAAACTCTCTTTTCTTCATTTTTAACCACCGTTTCTTTTTCTAACTGGTTGTTTCGAATGTAAGGATTGTTTCTATGTAGAGTTTTTTGTCAAGAGCCACATAGTTTACGAGAAATTTGCAATTTAAAAAGGTGCAAATCAACTCTACATCGTAGTTAAAAACAGAAAATTAACAAAAAGTCGCTGTAAACATCCGTTATTGTGAGAATTGTATCTTTTTCGCAGTTATTGGATAGATTACAAGTAAATTGAACATTCTGCATCAAAAGTTTGAAAAAATAGTGCACAGTATTGTTTTAATAGCCATCGTCCACACTTACCCCGCGTCCACACTTACCCCGGTGTACCTTACAAAAAATAGGAGAACATTGTTCCCTATGGTTATTCAAAGCAAATTTTACCTGCTGATTGTTAGATTTCTATCTAAGTACGCAAACTTTTTATAGGAACGTGCAAAAATTTAGTCCACTCGAATCTCTTTAATTTTGTTTTTTTTTATTTGTGTACTCCTGTTTCAAGTTTGCGCTGATGATAAAAGCGACATTTCGTACGGGATTCTGGGAGAAGTCCCAGTTAAATATCCTCCATCAAAACAATGGCCCGAACTAGGGATGAATCATCCTACAGGATGAAAATCCCAGAAAAAAAAGAAAAAAAATGGCCCGAACCAAAGAAGCAAAAAACTATTTTTCTGTTTTGGGGTCTGACTAGACCCGCGAATCCCCCAAACACCTCGATCCCTCAGGAAAAGTATGCAAAATATCGGAATTTTTTAAAGCGCATCATATTTATCGTTCTGAGAAAACAAAACATTTGAATTCGGCTTAATCTTTCTGATATGGAACGATGATATACGATGATAGACAAGAGTAATGAGACCTGATATTTAAAACCTGGAATTTAACACTTGAGACATGAGATGTGAGACCAAATAAGTGAGAAGTAAGAAGTGAGACATAGCACGTACGAAGTTAAAACGGGTGAAGTGAGACGTGATACTTGAGAAGTGAAACGTTAGAGGTGAGAAGTGAGACGTGAAAAGTGAAAAATGAGACGTCAGGAGAGAGAAGTGAGACGTGATAAATTATAGATGGGATGTTAGACGTAAGAAGTGAAACGTAAACTTGAGACGTTAGACGTGAAAAGTGAGACGAAAGACGTGAAACGTGAAATGTGAGACGTGAGTCGTGAGACATGAGATGTGAGACGTGGAACGTGAGATGCGAGAAGTGAGTCGTGACTCGTGAGACATGGGACTTGAGAGATAACCAGTGAGATGTGAGATATTAGACTCATGTTTCAATTCCAGTGCATCATGTCATGTCTAATGTCTTATGACTCATGACTCAGGTAACAAAGTCTCATGTCTCAGATCTTAAGGTCTCATGTCTCAAGGCTTAGGTCTTACGTTTCATGTCTCGTGTCTCAAATAACAGGTCTGAAGGTTTCGAGCAAGGCTGCCAAAAAGAGTACTGTGTTTTGTATGTTGTATGTATGTTGGTTATCCACCATGGGTGCACGGATTCACCGCAGTTTCTGCCTAAGTATGTGCTCACATCCATTCTTAGATTATTAACGGCGTGTTCGTAAATTGATTTTTTCTATCGAAGTGATTCTTTTTATCGATGCTGGCGTTCGTTAATTAAACAAACTGTATGCAAAAGCATTGGAAGGTGAATTGACATCTACCAAACAAATCGATGCATCACCCAAAAAATCAGTTTACGAACGCCGTACGAACGTAAGTTCGACAAATCTCCAATGCAACGCGTACGCCATACCTGGACCCCATGGCTTCGTATGAACTGTTATGGAGTGAATGTATTGCGTTGATGTAGGTTCATTTTTTGGAAGAATGAGTCAATCAGGAGCAGCGATGGAAAAAAATCGCTTCTAGCGATAATTGAATACATACAAAACTCGTCTACGATGCATTGACATCGTTGCCTGTCGACGACACTCACATACTCCTCTCACAATTGCAAACAGACCTCTGTGAGAAACGAGTTACGAGTATCTCAAAAGAGCACCACCTAAATACTATCCGTGTTGGTTCAGACTTTACGCTCTCCTTCTTACCATATTTCTCTTGTAGTGTGCGCTGACCACAAGATGTGGATCTCAAAGTGCACAACTGGGTATAAAGAGTTTATCGGAAAATGTATTATGTGTATAGCACCAAACCGAATAGCGACAGTAGGACTAGCGACGCTTTTTTACTAGCGAGATTTCTGTCATTCGCAGGTTTGTTTTTCTTTTTTCAGTCCAGTAGGCGATTACAATGTAGTACTCGAACATTGTTTATGTTATTTTCTGTACATTTTCCTTAGGGCATCAATCGCATGCTCCAGGTCTCCTAGGAAACTTGCGGTGGGTCGTTATTATTTTCAACGTCGCGACGTATGCGACGTGTCGCTAGTAGGCAAAGCTGCTATGATTTTTAGCGCTCATATTTTGGATTTTTTCTGCATGCATAATACATCTGACGAACAGAAGCGATCCTATCATAATCATTTCGTCAAAGATCATGATTTTCTTTCTTATAAGCAGGGATCAAAACGATCAGATTTTAACTTGCGACACATCAATTGAAAGCTTTTGCCCTGTAAATGATGGGAATTGATAGGAAAAGTTGTTCGGAGCCATCTGGTCCTGGCCACGGCCAATCTGGCTGGTTGCGGAATCCGAAAAATCAAAATGATCAGATTTTAACTTGCGACACATCAATAGAAAGCTCGTGCCCTGTACATGATGGGAATTTATGGGAAAAGTGGTTCGGGGCCATCTGGTCCTCGTATGCACTTTCGGAAGACTATAAATGTTTCAATGCATTTTATTAACTTCCCACTAATTTTAACTAAAATCAATCAAAATTGAGGTAGAATTCCTGCAGACCACGTGTTTTTCGCTCAAATTTAGAATGCTGTTACCCTTTGAGAAAAGTTTCTGGTTCCCTTTCGTCCTTTTCCAAGTTTAATAGGTGCACCAATAATTGATTCGAAAAGTTCAAGAAATTGAATTTCGGTGCCTACATGAAGGCGTTTTACCTAAAAGGATATAAAAAAGTGTATTTTGAAAAGCGAAATTTTCGATAAGTTTTGCAATAGTAAATGAATTTTTTCCAAAATATATTTAGTTTATTAAAAACACAATGAACATGTAATAAAACATTTGATGTTTCAATTTTAACTTTCCATATAATCATTGTTCCATTTCTATTCATGTGTCGCAAGTGAAAATCTGATCATTTTGATTTTTCGGATTCCGGAACCGGTTAGATTGGCCGTGGCCAGGACCAGATGGCCCCGAACCACTTTTCCTATCAATTCCCATCATGTACAGGTCAAGAGCTTTCTATTCATGTGTCGAATCATGACATTTTTTAAATTTTTCCATGACAGTCACGGAATCAAAAATTCAAAAATGTCATTCCGACAGTCAGAGGACCAACAGAATCTTCGACTGTCACGAATCGAACCCAGTACGCCTGGCATACTAAAACCAGACTCGTGCCAGCCTATCCACCAGACCACCTGGGCGCTCAGATTATTATCGATACTCAAAGTATAATCAAAAATTCTTGGAAAATTTCTAAACTTCTCAAAATCTGTATAAAATGTGTTACTAATTCTAGTAAGTTGTAAAAGATAATCTAATTAAACGAATGCAAAACAATTATACATTCCAATCTTTATATGATAGTTTAATGGCATTGCGGTGAACTTTTTACTACGAAAATTCTTTTATAGAAGAATTACAGACTGAAAATTAAATGACGGATAGATAAAGCAGATGCTTAGTAGGAGAAAATTTTACAGATGTTGAAAATGAGCCAAGAGCATATTTTATGGAAAGCTTCAAAGGTGCGTTCTAGACCCTTTGTCCCACATCAGTTGAATGGCTGAGAGAAGTAATAGCGAGAGGCGCAATTACGTTCACCCATACATCCAATCCGATGGATTGGTAAAGCACGTGCTTCCCAATCGGACAAAAAGTCTAGACCGCATGGCTCTGGTGAAGCTTTCCTATTGCTGAGCCAGTTCAAGCGATGTGTTATTGGTTTTTTCAGATTCCGTTTTTATCGGCAGCGCTACTTATTGTTTTCACGCAAGTACCGTAAACGTCCCTACTTTTGCCAACGATTTTATTTTTGAACTGTATTTTGAAATATTTACCCCTTATTTAACCCTCCCAAAGCCAAATGATTCTATTCTTTTTAACGAATAGTCACCGTTGATTGTTATTATAACGCACCTTTGAAGCTTTCCATAAAATATGCTCTTGGCTCATTTTCAACATCTGTAGTTGGGCTTCAAATGGTGAGTTGACAATCTGGAAGGAATGACAAACATAATTCTGGTCCTCACTCGCTCCTACCTCACGCCTCCACGAGTCATATGATCACAAATGACAGCCAGCTAAAAGTCTATACGCAGCTGGCGGCGAAGCCCGGGCAATGTTGTCAAACCGACAATAGCCAAGTGAGGAGGTGCCCCAATCCTAAGGCACCGTGACGATAGGATGTATGGCTGGAGGGAATCTCAGTCGCTAACGGAACCTGTGGGGCACCAGGGCGCACCCCACAGTATACAGCCCTTACTGTGTCATAGCAGGGCACTGACACGGCTGACCGTTACTTCCCTAGCAACTCGTGGGATCAAATATGTACACAAACAAACAAAATCAAAACAATACGAGTGCCGACTGCTCGTCTCAGCCGGAAACCATGGATACGAACGAAAGTGAACTCGTAGCACAGCTCTCAAACGAGTCTTTCACAGGAGTGCCATCCATTTCCTCCTCCGCTTTAGATTCGCCCGCGGAAGGAGATGGCGAGAGCAATGACGATGGGGTTAATGTCACCATCAAGGAGATGCAAACGCCGATCAAACCGAAAAACCTTGATACACGGCAACTTAGTGGTGCGGCGAAGAGACGACTAAGAAAGCTCATCGCGAAAAACGTGCCATATGTAGAGGCAATGCGCCTAGTAACTACTGCGAAATCTACACCCCCTGCCAAAAGTGCAAAACGGGCCCGCAGTGGGGACAAGGATGCCTCATGTAGTGCGGAAAAGTCGAAGGCCAAAAGAGCTAAGGGGCCAAACGCCCCAACAAAACGACAAGACCCGAAAGAGCAAAAACAAACTCGGACACAGAACAAAACGTCAAATGGACGATCTTATGGGGCCAACCACCCAGTGAGATCGGGTGAAAACAAGAAAAGGCCTTCTTACAAAGAGGTAGCCAGTTCTGTTAGGGTAGGCATACTCGCTAAAAACTACCCGGTCACACAGTTGACGACGGAACAACTCAAAATGATACAGCAGGCGATAAAAAAGGCAGTTCTTGGCCAAAGGCTTGAGAGACTGAAACCGAAATTCGCACAATGCTCATTCAAATCTGGGTTCATGGTAGTGACTTGTCTTGACCAGGCCACATCGGACTGGCTAAAACAAGTCATACCATCAATGAAGCCGTGGACAGGTGCAGAGCTAATGGCTGTCGGGGACAATCAAATTCCCAGATCAGAGATCCTGAAGGCTCATCTACCTGGAGCTGCCGAGGACGATATCGGTACAGTTCAGGCTACAATCGAAAGCCAAAACGAAGAGTTGAGCACCGAAAGCTGGAGATTTTACGATGTCCAAAAACGGAACGAAGCTCTCGAAGTGGTCTTCACTGTAGACGAGATTTCAATGAAAGAGCTGGAGAAAAGAAATTTCGTGATCTACTACGGTTTTGGTTCCAGTAAAATCTGGAAAGTAAACCGGAGGATTGAAAGCAGGGTTGAAACAGGTAGCAACATCAAAAGAATTGCTCAACGACCTGGGCTGCCTAGACAGGGCCTTGTAAAGGACCAGTCGGCAATAGACCAGGTCAATTCCATAGAAGGAGAGTCGATAAGTAAAGGAGATACTGTGGCAACTCTCGATCTCAATGAACCGGAGTCAAAGGACCAGGGCCAATCTATGGACCAGGGACCAGACCCCGGGATCAGCGAGAAAGAGGTAGATAGCCTCAGTAAATCCTGTGCGAATCGTTTACCGGAAGGGACTGGCACGTTGGACTTGGGCCTTACCATGGAACAAGATCAACAAAAACCAGGCCCGAGTGGAAAGAGCGGTTCTAGAGATAAAGATACCTCTAACAAACCTGCAAATATCAAATTCAAAGCTGCCAAAACAGCTCCAACAACCCAAAGCACATGGAGTAAACCGAGACGGGACAAACAAACATATGCAAATGGCAAAAAGCCGGTGTCTTGCCCCACCTCCCTGGGCAAAAAACCACAGAAATGAACACCTTAAAGTGTGTTCAGGCGAATCTTCACCACGCTGTAGGAGCCTCGAGTACACTACTGAGAAGATTCGTCTCCGAAAACCTGGACCTTGCCTTTATCCAGGAACCTTGGATTAACAAGGGTAAGGTACAAGGGCTTTATACGCCTAATGGTAAGATTCTCTACGACGAACGAAGCGCTCACCCGAGGGCTGCTTTACTAGTTAACAAAAGAATTAAATTTACTCCCTTTTCAGAATTTATCAACGGAGACATCACGGCTATACGGATAGAAGTACCAACACCGAAAGGTAAGCACACGGTGAGTGTAGCTTCAGC
Source organism: Uranotaenia lowii (assembly GCF_029784155.1). Lineage (NCBI taxonomy): Eukaryota > Metazoa > Arthropoda > Insecta > Diptera > Culicidae > Uranotaenia > Uranotaenia lowii. Next base: position 193,011,040 of record NC_073692.1, on the reverse strand, counting down.
GTATTTTCCCGGAGATAGCACCGATATACCCCCACCGATGGTAGTAGAATATATGAGAAAATGCCGGGCACTTAACCAGCAGTTTCTCATATGCTGCGACGCTAACGCACATCACACGCTGTGGGGAAGTACAGATATCAACACTAGAGGTGAGTCCTTATTAGAGTTTCTTTCACAAAACAATATTGAAATTTGTAATGAGGGAAGCAAACCTACGTTTGTAACGACGAACAGACAAGAAGTCCTCGACCTTACTCTATGTACACCACTACTCCTAGGAAAAATAAAAAACTGGGAGGTATCGGATGAAGAATCACTGTCTGATCACAGACATATTACATTCGATATAGTGGGAGGGGAAATAATCAGGGACGTTTATAGAGACCCCAGGAACACCAACTGGAGTCTCTACAAACACACACTTGAAGCTTGCAAACCTTTGTTGGATGTGAAAATACGAACAACAAAGCAGCTAGAGGAAG